>NW_024465726.1:0-594 GCF_017591425.1 Ochotona curzoniae
TATGAGTCACCTGCTCCCTCCGAACGGGGCTGGGTGACCTCGGAGTTCTTGGCCTCCAGAGGCACTGCCATTCCGTGTGTTCTCCTTGGCTGTTGGGATGAAGTCCTTGGTGCCCGTACTGATAGTCCTTTGTGAGGATTCGAGAGTCTTGAGGGTTATCCCTCATATTCTTGATGTCTTCCTCAGTTCACTCTGAGATTAACCCAGGGTTTTGCTGCTTTGCAAGGGAGTCTTGAGTAACATGCATTGTGTCTCTGTCTCTTCTTTTGTCTTGGTCACTGTACTTGAGGGTGTGAGATTCTTCTCCTTGGGGCAGGTTTCTAAGCTGTGTCACCCACAAGTCTGCAATTCGATGTTTCTTTTTGTGGTTGGCACGTGGCTCTTTGCTTGCAATCCCTTGTGCCACTCCCTACACGAGACCCAGTTCTGGATTCTTTTTTTTTTTTTTTTTTTTTTGATTTTTCTTTTTAAAGATTTATTTTTCTTTCTTTCTTTCTTTTTTTTTTATTGTTGCTTACATTATATTATGTAGTACAGTTTTATAGGCGCTGGGGATCCCCCCCACCCCTCCCATACCCCTCCCCCCATGGTGGT
>NW_024465727.1:0-3154 GCF_017591425.1 Ochotona curzoniae
TACAGACCTATTTCTCTGATGAACATTGATGCTAAAATTCTCTCAACAAAATCCTAGCCAATAGAATTCAAAAAATCATCAGACAGATCATTCATCCGGATCAAGTAGGATTCATCCCTGGAATGCAGGGATGGTTCAACATTCGGAAATCCATAAATGTTATAAACCATATCCAAAAACTGCAAAACAAGAACCACATAATAGTTTCAATAGATGCAGAAAAAGCTTTCGACAAAATCCAACACCTCTTCATGCTAAAAACTCTAGCCAAAGTAGGCATAGATGGGAAAATCCACAACATAATCAAAGCAATTTATGAAAAACCCAACGCCAGTATCATACTGAATGGAGAAAAGCTAGAACCCTTCCCACTGAGATCTGGAACAACACATGGGTGCCCGCTATCACCACTGCTATTCAACATAGTCCTAGAGGTACTTGCAGAGGCCATAAGACAAGAAAAAGAAATCAAAGGCATAACGAAGAAGTCAAGCTTTCACTATATGCAGATGACATAATCCTATACATAGAAAAACCAGGAGACTCAATACAGAAACTACTAGAACTTATACGAGAGTTTGGCAGAGTGGCGGGGTACAAAATTAATGAACGAAAATCAACAGCCATAGTGTACGCAAATAACACCAAGATGGAAGAAGATCTAACCAACAGGATACCATTCAAAATAGCAGAGAGAAGTATGAAGTATTTGGGAATAAATCTAACCAAAAGCGTAGGAGACCTATTCGAAGAAAACTACAAACTATTTAAAAAAGAAATTGAACAAGACCTCAAAAGATGGAATAACATCCCGTGCTCCTGGATAGGCAAAATCAATATCATGAAAATGTCTATACTACCACAAGCAATATACATTTTCAACGCAATTCCAATCAAATTGCCCAAAACATTCTTCACGGAACTGGATACAATGATTCAAAAGTTCATCTGGAAACACAAAAAACCACGAATAGCTAGAACCATCCTGAAAAATAAGAAGTTAGCAGGGGGAATCACAATCCCGGACCTCTGGACATACTATAGAGCAGTGGTTATCAAAACAGCCTGGTACTGGCACAAAGACAGAAAAGAAGATCAATGGAATAGAATAGAAGCACCAAAAGGGAACCCACACAGATACAGCCAATTAATCTTTGACAAAAAGACCAATGACAGTCCAAGCAAGTGGGAAGGCCTCTTTAGTAAATGTTGTTGGGACAACTGGCTGATAGCCTGTAGAAACAAAAAGATAGACCCACATCTATCACCATACACTAAGATCCAATCTACATGGATAAAAGACCTAAACCTACATCCAGAAACCTTCAAACTCTTGCAAGAAAATGTAGGAAATACCCTGCAAGACCTAGGAGTAGGTCCCGACTTTCTAAGAAGGACACCAAAAGCAATAGCAGTTGAGAACAGAATAAACAAATGGGACCTCATCAAACTAAGAAGCTTCTGTACAGCAAGGGAAACAATCAACAAAGTAAAAAAGCAACCCACAGAGTGGGAGAAGATCTTTGCACACGATATAGGCGATAGGGGGCTAATTTCCAGGATTTACAAAGAACTTCAACACAACCAAAAAACCAAAACAAACAAGCCACTCAAGAAATGGGCACTTGAAATGGGCAAACATTTCACAAAGGAACAAGTCCAAATGGCAAACAAACATATGAAAAAATGTTCCAGCTCCCTGGCAATAAGGGAAATCCAAATTAAAACATCGATGAGGTACCACCTAACACCAGTAAGATTGGCCCACATAAACAAGAACACCAACGACACTTGCTGGCGAGGATGCGGGGAAAAGGGAAACTTACTCCACTGCTGGTGCAGCTGCAAATTGGTACAGCCTTTATGGAAATCAGTCTGGAGAACACTCAAACAACTCAAAATCTGCATACCATATGACCCAGCAATAGCACTCCTAGGAATATATCCAAAACACCTGTTTTACGACAAACCAACATGCATCCCTATGTTCATAGCAGCACAATCAGTAATTGCAAAAACATGGAAGCAACCAAAATGCCCATCAGCAGAAGACTGGATAAGAAAGCTTTGGTTCATCTACTCCATGGAATACTACTCAGCTATTAAAAAAAACAAAATGCAGTTCTTTGTGGCTAAATGGGCCCAACTGGAAACTATAATGCTAAGGAAAATGAGCGAATCCCAAAAGGTTAGATACCACATGTTTGCCTTGATTTAACCTATAATTTTTTTTTTTTGGTTGTTTGTTATTTTTTGAACCTGTCATTGATACTGTCTCAACCCAGATGTTTCGAAGAATGGAACTTGCATTATTTTTAACATATTGTTTACCCAATACTATGTCAATCAATTAATTCCATAATGTTGTATATTGATACTGAGGTCTTGTTGGGGCTTTTAACTGACTGGATCTTCACTCTGTTAACCCTACCTTCAGACCACAGAAGGTCTCCCCAAGAGGCCACTGAACTTATCTGGACAATAAGACGCTGAACTTTATGCTAGGCATGTGTTTGCAAGGAATGAATCTCAACTGAACTTGAACTATGGTTATGCAACAAGGTGGAGGAATCCACCATGGGGGGAGGGGTATGGGAGAGGTGGGGGGAATCCCCAGCGCCTATAAAACTGCACCACATAATACAATGTAAACAACAATAAAATTAAAAAAAAAAAAAGCTTAAATCCAAGGTGGGATTATTACGTACTACACATGTATAAATAAAGAAACTTGTATGGGATAAGATACTTAAAAAAAAAAAAAAAAAAAAAAGAAGCCCAACCACCAAGAGAATTATCCGCCAGTGGACTCTGAATAGGTTTCCTTGCGATTGGAACTGCGAGACTGGCAGCAATCCAGAACTGATGAACTACCAAAACTGTTTGAGCAGGACCCTCGGAGCGCGCCTCCCCTTGGGGATCTGGCATGGGTGGTAGGTTGGGTGGGCTTTGCCCTTTGTTACTCCCCTAACCCCAGATACACGGACAAATTATAACATTAGTGTGGAAATAATGCTATTACCCACTTTCACCCTGTAGCCCTTGACCCTCAGGACCCTAATCAACTAAGTCAGAGTATGAAGAAAAAAAAAGAAAAAAATTTATAAAACGCTATTTTTAGAGATAATGTATTACATTTATTGCACATAGTTTT
>NW_024465728.1:0-61544 GCF_017591425.1 Ochotona curzoniae
CCATGTCTGGACCTGTTGTGAGCCAGAAGCCAGTCCTTCCTTTTGGGACTTGGCGGCTGGGGCCCCGCCACTTCTACCTTCCTCAGACACCTTTCTAGGAACACTAGCAGGCATCTGGATGGGAAACTCTCCAGTACGGACGCACTTGAGTTCACAGTTCGAGGGGCAAGTACTTGCAGTTGAGCATCAGTTAACGGTCAAGTCAGGGACAAGCATTTCAGTGGCTGTTTCAGGAGCGGCGCGTTGACCTTTGGGAAATGTAGTCCTGGGACTTGCCCTAGGACATAGGGGGTGGCCCTGGGAGGCAGCTTCCGGTGCCCGGTCGCGCATGTGCACGCCCCCTAAACGTTCTGTACATCCACGCGTGCACGGCGTGGCCGCACTGCCCAGACTTGCTGTCCTGTCCCTGTGATGTTGCAGGCCCAGTCTCCCGGGCTTTCCTGGCGTGGGTGAGACCCGAGAGCTCCTGCGGGGTTGAGTGGCTAAATCGGCGTCTGCCTGGCATCCACCGGCCGAGGTCCGACAGGGAACCGGGAGCGCGACCCCGGGAGCGCACGGCGCGGGACGGTGAGTCCTCGGCGGGCGGACAGGGCCCCGGGAGCGCCGCCTGCCCCAGCTGAGCCCCGGAGGTGCAGACCCGGCCCCTGGGAGAGGCCTGGGGGACCCGCGGGGCAGGTGGTGGGCACTGCCCGGAGCCCCTGCTGGGTAGTGGTGGACACTGCCCGGAGCCCATGCTGGGTACTGGGCGCTATCCGGAGCCCCTGCTGGGTAGGTGGTGGGCACTGCCCGGAGCCCCATTCGGGGTAGGGTACTGGGCACGGGTCCCGAGCAGCCTGCGGGGATAGTTGGTGGGCACTGGCCCAGAGCCCCCTACAGGACAGGTGGTGGGCACTGCCCGCAGCCCATGATGGGTAGGTACTGGGCGCTGTCCAGAGCCCATGATGGGTAGGTGCTGGGCACTGCCCGGAGCCCCATGTGAAGCAGGTGGTGGACCCTGCCCAAAGCCCGTGCTGGGTAGGTACTGGGCGCTGTCCAGAGCCCCTGCTGGGTAGGTGGTGGGCACTGGCTGGGAGTGGACGGGAGGGTGGCGTCGCTTCTGGAGCAGCTGCCCCTGCAAGGTCGTTCCCACTCCTCCCTTCACCAGCGGGTCCTCGGTGTCCCTAAACGTCCCTCCGTGTCTGGCTGCCCCTCGCGTCTGTCCTGATGGCGTTCCGCCTTAGAATCAGGGGAAACACGTGGCAGCTTTAATGTCTTAGTGGGAAAGCAGGGTAGGAAGAAGGCGACAGGCACCCTTGGCAGTGACCTGTGTCAGCTTGTCACGGGGCAGAGTGGCAGGGCTGCCTCCTGCTGGACGAAGGTGAGGGGTGCTGAGAATTGGGGTGACTTGGCAGAGGGCACTGAGTGTGTGTGTGGCTTGGCTCATGGTGCCACTCCGCAGTCTTACCTCGCCAGCGTCCTGCCCACCATGGCCCCCTTGGTTCTCTTTTCCCTCCCCGACCCCCATTTCCCTGAAAAGCAGAGTGACAAGAGGCAGAGAGAAGCTTCCATGTGCTGCTTCACTTCCCACGCGGCTGCCACGGCTGGGGCTGGTCCAAGCCCGAGCCAGGAGCTCCGTTGCAGTCTCCCCTGTGGATGGCAAGGACCCTGGGACTCGGGCCGTCTTCCCTGGTGCATCAGCTGGGAGCTGGTTCCGAACCACAACATCTGGGACTCCATGCAGCTCGCACCTGGGACGCCATGTTGCAGGCTGCGGCGGCACCACCTTCCGTGCCACACTGCCAGTCCCACCCCATCTGTCCCCAGGAACAGCTGGGTGCTGGGCAAGGCTGGAGCCAGGAGCCTGGAGCTCCCTGCGGGTCTCCTACATGGAGGTCAGGGGTTCAGTTCCTTGGGCCATTACCTGCAGCTTTCCCAGGCACAGGGAGCTGTGTTGGCAGTGGGGCAGCAGGACTCCAGCCAGTGAGCACGTGAGATGTGGGCACAGAGGTGGCGGCCCAACGCTGTCGTGCCACAGACCCAAAACCCTCCCATTTGCTTCTTGTACTGCCCGAGGACATCTATTTGTGACAGGTGCCCCGGTCAGTCCTGACCAGAGAGGCTCATGCTGCTCGCCATCACTGAATGGTGTGGGGGCCCGCAGGGGCAGGTGTGGGGGCCCACAGTCACCCTGCCAGCCCCAGCCGAGCGTCCACGGCGGGCCTCCGTGTGCTGGGCATGTCTGCCTGCACAGGCCGCCAGGCCCCCGAGCTCAGCGCCCGCCTCCTCTCTTCCCCTAGGTCCACTGTCAGCCGGCTCCATGCTGACCCAAAAGCCTCAGAAAATGAGCCGATCGCAGGTGAGTCTCCGGGTGCTGTGTGTTTGCTCCCGCGGTGAAGAAAGAGGAAGCTCCAGATCACGTGAAACACACCCTCACTGCAGAGGGGGGTGAGCTGGGAGTCTTGGTCGCCTCTGCATGCCGGCGGGGGCCACTGGGCACTGGGTCAACGAGGGACTTCTCGTTGTTCGTGAGTTTTCCATGTTGCCACGTTCGTGGAAGTGTTTCTGGGCTGGAGCCAGTGAAGTGGCCTGTGACCTCGTGCAGTAGGAACCGTGGCGTCCTTGCCACACGCGCATCCGTGCGGCTCACAGAAGCCCAGGGCCTGCTGCCCAGGGAGAACCTGATGTGGACGTGCTTGGCCTGCCGGGCCAGGGGTGAGCCCTGGGAGGGTGACCGGTGCCTCACCTGCCAAGGATTTCTGTCCGTGGGGCTGAGTGGGCCCCACAGCTGACCACGCAGGTTTCCTCTTGTCCCACGTCTCCCACGTGGTGTGGCCTCTCGCCACTTTCCTGCCGGGGATTTGTTTCATGGTCAGCTCTAGGCGGCTTTGTCCAGTACCTCGCCGGACGAGCCTCTGACGTCTGCTGTTTCTACGTCTGTATCTTCCCCGTAGTCTCCATTTCCCTTAACTTTGAAAAGACATGACTCAGCGAGCAAGGACCAAGCCAGGCCCAAGACAGGAGCTGGGAATTCCATCGGGGTCTCGCGCGTGCCTGGGCCCAAGTGATGAGCCATCACCTGCGGCCTGCCAGCGTGGGTGATGGTAACAGGAAGCTGGGCTTGGGGAGCAGCCAGGCCCAGGTGCCAGGCATCTGTGCGGAATGTGGCCGTGAGGCCCAGCGCCCACCCCCGTGTTTGTCTTTCCACACCCTAGGGGTCTTTCCTTAAGGTCCAGCATCCTGTGTTCTGAAGTCACGTGGTCCTCGTGGACAGAGAGCTCGTGTTGCTCTTGGTCACCAAGTTGCAACAGGAGCTGCCCTGGTGGGTCTCCTGTGCGTCCTTGCCCCCGTCTAGCGTTTCAAGGAACCGGGTTGTGTGTCTTGGTTTGCCAGTTTGGACTGTGTTGACGTGTTTTATCTCACTCTTTGTGGAAATCAGTCCATTGACAAGGTGGAGGTCTGGCTTATGGAGGGCAGCCTAGCAGGCGTGCTGTGCCCAGGAGGCAGTGGCCAGTAGCACCCTTGGGAGATTTCCCCAGGTTCTGGTGGCAGTGAGCATGCACGGGCTTGGCCGGCAGGAGGCGCTGCGGGTGGGGTGGGTTTTCCACGAGGGTGAGGCCTGGTTTACACACAGGGGCAGAGACAAGGTCTGTGAGGAGCAGCCCGCTGAGGACTCCATGGACACGGCCGGGGTGTCAGGGGGAGTGCTGGGTCCAGGCCCGCACGTTGTGTTTCTGACCTAGCTCCCCTGCTGATGCATCTGGGGACCTGCGGATTGTGGCCCAAGTGCTGGGGTCCCTGCACTCACGTCGGGGACTCAGGTGGAGCCCCTGGCCCCAGCTGTCACACCATTTCAGAAGTGAACCCCAGGATGGAAGCTCTCTCACTCTCGTTCTCTTGGTCCTGGTTTCTCCTGCTGTATCACTCTGCCTTTCAAAAGACGTTTCTGAGGACATGTTGGGACAGTCTGTCCAGGCGAGGGCCATGTAGGTGGACAAGAAAGGACTGCAAGGGCGCCTGCCGTGGGCGCTGAGGCGGGAGGCTGTACGTGCGCATCACCCGCGTGACCTGGGGCCTGGGCCGGCAGCTCTGGCCGCAGCCCTGAGACAGGACTCCTTGTGGGTGTGCATGCGTCAGTCACTCGGGGAGCAGACACTGCAGGTAAAGGCTCAGCCGGCAACACCAGCATCCCATGAGGCCGCCAGCTCGTGTCCCGGCTGCTCCACTTCTGACCAGCTGTCTGCGAGTGGCCTGGGAAAGCAGCAGAGGATGGCTCAAGTACTTGGCCCCTGTTGCCCACGTGCAAAATCCAGAAGAAGCTCCTGGCTTCAGCCTGGTCCAACTGCAACCTTTGCTGGCATTTGTGGAGTGAACTGGACGGTGGAAGATCTCTCCCTCGCTGCCTCTCAGTAATGTCCTGCTGACTGGCTTACCCTCCACTGTCATTGCTGACCTCCCCAGGCTGTGCCCTGGGCTCCAGGGCTGCCGTCTTCATGGAACGTCCGGGCTGACTGGCACAGCCCGCTCACCTTTCACTTGCTCCCTCTTTGCATTCTTACACCTTTTTAAGATTTAGTTTTTTTTATTGGAAAGTTAGCTTTAACGAGAGGAGGAGTTCCATCTGATGATTCACTCCCCAACTGGCCACAATGGCCCGAGCTGACCCAATCTGAAGCCAGGAGCCAGGCGCTTCTTCTGGGTCTGCCATGCGGGTGCAGGGTCCCAAGGCTTTGGGCCGTCCTCAACTGCTTTCCCAGGCCACAGGCAGGGAGCTGGATGGAAAGCAGGTCAGCTAGGACATGAACCAGTGCCTATATGGGATCCCAGTGTGTGCAACACGAGGACTTCAGCCACTAGGCTACCGTGCTGGGCCCTCGCATCTTCCTTAATTATTTCTTTGCATCTACTTGGAAGGTGGACTGACAGAGGGAAGAAAACACCTTGTATCTACAGTACCACTCCCAAATGCCAGAGCTGACCCAAGCCGGAGCCCAGCGCCCAAAATGCCCCCCAAATCTCCCACGAGGGGGAAGGGGCCTGTTTGACACTAACATCCTCCATCATCTGTTGGGGGCACTGACCATTTCCTGCCCTGTGATTGGCCCTTTGCCCTGATTGGTGTGCCTTGGTTCTCTTTAAGTTGATTGGTCAAGTTTGACAGTTAAGCCGGGGGCTTGGCGGGGGAGGGGCTGGAGCGTAACGGATATAACGGTCATAACGGACACGGACATCGGTCACGACGGGACGGAGGGGCAGAATAAAGGCGCCTTGGAGACTCTCTCAAGTGTCGGGTGATTTCTTCCGCGGGACGGGAGGACCCCCGATACCTGGTGCCGTGACTCGGATAGAAAGAAGATAACTGGCGCTGTGAATCGATAGAAGTCAGCTGGTGAACGCCAGGAAGGTAAGCTGAGCAGATCGCTCAGGGAGCCGCTTAGAGCGGGGAATTAGTTTACAACTGAGCTTTTTGCTCAGGAAGCCGCAGCAGCGGGGGGCCCATTTAAGCTGAGGTTTCAGGTTACCTCAGGGAGCCGCTGATAGCAGCGGGGACGTGCACGTCAAGTTCGCGGATTAGCGACGAGCCAAGTTCGCAGGGTAGCGACGAGTCGAGTTAGCCAAGTTCGCAGGGTAGCGACGAGTCGAGTTAGTCAAGTTCGCGGGTAGCGACGAGTCGAGTTAGTCCAGTTTGCGGGTAGCGACCATTAAAGCTGGGTTTGCCGCCATTCAGGATCGCGGTTTGCCGCCATTCAGGATCGCGGTTTGCCGCCATTCAGGATCGCGGTTTGCCGCCATTCACGATCGTGGTTTGCCGCCATTCACGATCGTGGTTTGCCGCCATTCACGATCGTGGTTTACCGCCATTCACGATCGTGGTTTACCGTTTACCGCCATTCACGATCGTGGTTTACCGCCATTCACGATCGCAGTTTACCGCCATTCAGGATTGCGATCTAGCGCCCATTCAAGTTCGCGGTTAACGATCAATTTCTCCATTTGACAATCGGTCAAGTTTGCAAGTTAGCGAAGATCAGCGGTGTTAGAAACATGGGCAATTTAATTTCTTCAACGCAGGAAGAAGCTTCCTTAAAAGGTGGAGATAGCAGTGAAGAATACTCAGACTCAGGCAGTCAGGCGGGGGCCTCTGGTGAGGATATTGATGAACTCGCGCAGAAACTAGAGACCGCTTCAATGCAATCAAAAAGGTCTATCTGGCAGCCGGCTCCCCCTCCGGGAGACCCCCCACTCACGCCAACTGCGCCGCCCTGGCAATGCCAGGAGCGAAAGGGAGATCGAGTATGTGCCCCCTCCCCTCGGGGTACAAGTTCATGGCGCGATTTTGCCGAGGCAGGCCAAGTGTTTCCAGTTACAGAGGATAGAACACAAAATCCCCCAGTTCGTTCCTGGGTCTCAATTGATTTCAAGTTAATTAAAGATTTGAAGACCGCTGTTGATTCCTATGGTGTTCATGCCCCCTTCACCCTCGCGGTGCTGGAACAGATAGCAAGCTCAGCATTGACTCCTGATGATTGGAAAAATTTAGCTAAAGCCACCCTGTCCCCTGGACAGTATTTGGTCTGGCGGTCAGCCTGCCGCGAGTTAGCATTAGACACTGCACGCCGTAATGCCCAAGCAGGCAATCCTGCATGGGACGTAGACGTACTCCTTGGGGAAGGTGCTCGAGCGGGACAGGAAAACCAAATAGATTACCCCGAGCCTGTTTATGCCCAGATAGCCACTATAGGGCGCAATGCTTGGAGGGCCCTTCATAGCAAAGGCGATCTGCGCTTTTCCATATCTAAAGTGATCCAAGGGCCTAATGAGCCCTATGCGGACTTTGTGAGCCGCCTCATGGAGGTTGCATCAAAATTGTTTTCTGATGTAGAACAAGCTATGCCATTAGTGAAGCAATTGGCCTATGAAAATGCTAATAAATGGTGTCGTGAAGCCATACGCCCTTGGAAGCATAAGGACTTGGATACATGGATTAAAATCTGTAGAGATGTGCATGATCAAGTTACAGCTGGAGTTATACAGGCAAGGGAACAGGCTAAAGTGATAATGAATGCTATGAAACAGGAGAAGGGGTTTAAAGGGCGGGATCAGATATGCTTCAGATGCGGTAAACCGGGGCACTTTAAAAGAGACTGCCGCCAAAGAGAGCCCACTCATCTTCCTCCTCAGCCTCGGCTATGCCCGAGATGTAGGAAAGGGAATCACTGGGCTAATGAGTGTCGCTCAGTGCGAGATATTTCTGGCCACCCCCTGGAAGGGAACTTTAAGCCAAAAAACGGGCAGAGGGGCCCAGCATCCCGGGGCCCCCACAGAGCATACGGGGTGCACCAGGAGCAGATAGAACAGACAACCAGGCAATACGCCGAGCCACGCCTGGAAGCGCAGGATTGGACCTCTGTGCCACCTCCCACATGGTATTAACCCCTGAGATGGGCCCACAGGCACTTGGTACTGATTTTCATGGACCACTTCCTAATGGCACAGTGGGATTGGTGTTTGGACGGAGTTCTAAGACCATGCAGGGCCTGATTGTTCACCCAGGAGTAATTGATTCTGATTATACTGGCATTGTCAAAGTTATGGTTTCTTCACCAAAGGGAATAACTGTTATAATTCCAGGAGAGCGTATTGCCCAACTGTTAGTCCTTCCTAGCTGTCATGAGAGTTGGCGGAGTCGCCATGCCACCCGTGGGGACAAAGGCTTTGGATCCTCCGGAGACGCCTTAGTTAATCTATCTGTCTCCCTCAAGGACCGACCATTGGCCACCCTTATGCTACGTGGCACCCCATTCGAAGGCCTTTTGGACACTGGGGCAGATGTCAGCATTATTAGGCAATCAGATTGGCCCAAAAAATGGCCCCTAAAGCAATCTAATCAAACCTTACGAGGCTTAGGAGTGGCTAGCCAACCACAACAGAGTGCATGTGTTATTTCCTGGGTGGACCACGAAGGTCACAAAGGGTCCTTTCAGCCTTATGTTTGTGCCATCCCTGTGACCCTATGGGGCCGGGAAGTCTTAAGTGCTATGGGACTTCGTCTTAGCAATGAGTCCTACCAAACAGGAAGCCAACAAGCATGGAATATCATAGAGAATATGGGTTATTCAGGAAAGGGTCTAGGTAAAGAAGAACAAGGAAGAATAGAACCAATCGTGGTTAGACAACACCCAGGAAGGGCAGGGTTGGGTTTTCAGCTGGGGCCACTGCGAAACAACAGCCATTGAAGATTACGTGGATATCGAATGAGCCCATATGGGTGTCGCAGTGGCCCCTAACCTCTGAAAAGTTAATGGCTGCCCAGGAGTTAGTGTTAGAACAATTATCATTGGGACGTATAATGCCTTCAGTATCTCCATGGAACACACCTATCTTTGTTATTAAAAAGAAATCAGGGAAGTGGCGGCTTTTGCATGATCTTCGGGCTATAAATGCCACTATGCAACCTATGGGTGCAGTGCAACCTGGTATGCCTTTAGCCACCGTAGTGCCTAGAGAATGGTATCTTATTGTGATTGATATTAAGGATTGCTTTTTTTCTATACCTCTACATCCACAAGATTCAGAGCGTTTTGCCTTTACTTTGCCTTCTATTAATCATCAAGGCCCAGATCAGAGATACCAATGGGTTGCACTCCCACAAGGTATGATGAATAGTCCTACTATGTGTCAACTATATGTAGCTCAAGCACTGTGCCCTGTAAGACGAAAGTTTTCTCGGCTTTGCATATATCATTATATGGATGACATTCTTGTGGCAGGAAAGCAGAAAGAAGAAGTGCAGGCCGCCTTAGTGTGCTTGAAGCAAGAACTGGCACGGTGGAAATTGCACATTGCCCCTGAGAAGATTCAAGAGGGCCCCAATGTAAAATATCTGGGACTACAGATGACAGCCCGTCAGGTTGCCCCATTACAGGTTAAAATCAGAATGGATGGTTTAAAGACCCTTAACGATTTCCAGCAGGTATTGGGACATATTAATTGGATCAGACCATATCTTCGTATTACCACCAAAGATTTAGAGCCCCTGTTTTCTATACTTCATGGAAACCCCGCATTAGATTCACCCCGAGAGCTTACTTTGGAGGGACGCAAGGCCCTTGAATTGGTCCAGAGTAGACTCCAAGAAGCTCAGGTTGAGCGTTGTGATCCTTCACAACCATTGTCTGTTCTGATTATACCTGAAAGTATTCCTGCTGCGCTGCTATGGCAGGGGGGGCCTTTAGTCTGGATCTATTTACCCATGCAACCCTCCAAAGTGCTTGCCACCTTCCCTGAACTTATGGGCCAAGTGATTCTTAAAGCAGTGGAGAGAGCCCGAGAAGCCTTTGGTGTTTATCCTAGCTTATGTGTTACCCCTTATTCTAGAGAAATAGTTGCCAGTCTATGCCAAACGGTAGATATTTGGGCCATTTTGCTATCCTGCTTTTCTTTGCAATTTGATACGCATTATCCATCCCATCCATGGGTGCAGTTTTGCAAAGAAGTCCCATTGTGCTTTCCCAAGGTGGTTAAGGAGCGTCCCATTAGTGGAGCGCGGCTTGCTTTTACAGATGGGGCTAAAGGTGGTACAGGGGCAGTTGTCTTGGATACCCAAATTTTCCCAATTGCGGTTGCTTCCTCTTCTCCACAAACTGCAGAATTGGCCGCCGTTGCTTTGGCCTTGCGGTTAGTGCCTGAGCCCCTGAACATTCTTTCTGACAGCTTATATGTGGTGAATGCTGTTAAACGCCTTGAGATGGTAGAATATATTTTACCTCGCTCTACAGTGCATGAGGCCCTGTTTCAAGTCCGACAATTGTTATTATCCCGGACCAATCCTCTTTATGTGGGCTTTATTCGGGCACATTCCAACTTGCCTGGATCTTTAGCCCAAGGCAATGACAAGGCTGACTCTGCTTCTAGATTCCTCTTAGCATTCTCCGTGGAGGAAGAGGCAAAGCGCTTTCACCAACGGTGGCATGTTAGCGCACAAACCTTGGTAAAGCGCTTCCCAATCTCTCGGGATGCTGCCCGCACTATTATTAGACAATGCCAAAATTGTGTCCCATTTTTATCCCAGCCTTGCTTTGGGGTTAATCCCCGTGGTCTTATGCCTAATCATATATGGCAGATGGATGTTACCCATGTTCCCAGTTTTGGTCGCCTTTCTTTTGTTCATGTCTCTATTGATACCTGCTCTGGGGTTCTTTATGCCTCAGCTCATACAGGGGAAAAGGTTCAAGATGTTATATCTCACTGCCTTCAGGCTTTTGCAGCCTGGGGAGTCCCCCAGTGTTATAAGACTGATAATGGACCTGCCTATGCAGCCAAAGCATTTGATAAATTTTGTTCTGAATTTGCAATTAAACACTCTACTGGCATCCCATATAATCCCACAGGCCAGGCTGTGGTAGAGCGTGCCCATGCAACTCTCAAAGCATTATTAATAAAACAAAAAGGGGGAGTAGGAGCCACCCTATATCCCAAAAGTCCTAAACATCAATTGGCTTTAGTTACTTATATTTTTAACTTTTTGATTCTGGATTTGGATGGCCATTCTGCTGCCGAACGCCACACTGTTGGCGCAGGCCCCTGCAAAGATTGGGTGATGTGGAAGGATGTTTTAACAAAACAATGGATGGGCCCGCATCCTGTCTTACGACGGACGCGAGGAGCGGTTTGTGTTTTTCCGCAGGATTCTGATGGACCGGTGTGGGTGCCAGAACGTTTGACGCGAGTGATAAGAAAGCCGGAGCAAGATGAACCTGTGGACGTGGTGGATGCTGACCAGCCTGATGTTCATTCAGATACCGAGAGGAGACAACCAGAATCTCCAGCTAAAACTGCACCATAAAAGGTGTGCAGCAAATATTGACTCGCTGTCTAGGGCCTTGGAAATGGCCCCCAGAATGGACTGCTGTCAAAGTACTGTGACTCCTAGAAGAGTAGCACCTGATCTTGCTGTGACCAATTTATTTCCTACCTGTTCAAATTGTGCCTTTGTGGGGTATAACTATACATATGGTAACCCTGTTCAATCTGTTTCTGCTCAGTCTTGGAATGTCTGGGTACTTTGCACTAATAGGGGTGGGTGTTCAGATATATCAGCTTTTGCATTTATTGATAAGGTAGTGATAAGAAATTGTAATTATAGCAGTAGTAGTTCTAGAATATGGGAAGAAAATGTTAAAGTTAATTGCAGTTGTTATGTTATCTATAATGCTATTTATGTATGTGTACAAGCTCCATTTATGTTTAATGTTTCCATGAGTGCTAATGTTACCCTTTTGAATTGCTCTGTAGTTAAGTGAGCCCTTAACCAGTGTTGGAATGGCTCTGGCACTGTGGTGCTGGTACGCATTCCACAACTTATTTCCATCATATGGGGACCTCCTGTGTGCTTAGTCTACCTGGAATGTGTGTCACTCCCTCTATTGTCACCAATGGTTCCCGAGCACTGAATTTGTCCAGAGAATTATCCGCTACGCTATCCCCTAGTGGAAGCTGGTCCATACGACAAAAGTAGAGATTGCCACAGTAAAGCAATGGACAAATTGCATACTAAAGGATCTTTCCTTTGCACACCAATGGGCTGGTATAGTAGCCCTGGGCCTTATATCATTCTTTGGGGTCTGTGGATGCTTCATCCTTGAGCACAGCGTCAGCAGCAGTAACAGCAGCTGCTAGTGCAAGCTGTGCTTGCCCTTCACAGCAGATAATCCCTAAAAGTCTGGCTAGGCATGCTGGACCGGTAGCCAGAGACGGGTAAGTATCCGATATGGCTTCACCAACCTAAGACAGGTGCCACGTTCCTAGCCACGTGGTTAGCCCATGATGGGTAAGGGGAGCCTGAACTCGGAACACCTAAGACAGGCACGGTCCCTTGCTTAATAAAACAAGAAGGGGGAGCTGTTGGGGGCACTGACCATTTCCTGCCCTGTGATTGGCCCTTTGCCCTGATTGGTGTGCCTTGGTTCTCTTTAAGTTGATTGGTCAAGTTTGACAGTTAAGCGGGGGGCTTGGCGGGGGAGGGGCTGGAGCGTAACGGATATAACGGTGATAACGGTCAACGGACAACGGTCACGACGGGACGGAGGAGCAGAATAAAAAGCGCCTTGGAGACTCTCTCAAGTGTCGGGTGATTTCTTCCGCGGGACGGGAGGACCCCCGATAATCATCCCCCAGTTTGCACCGGCAGGAAGCCAGAATCAAAGTTGAGGAGCCGGGACTTGAACCTGCGTTCCTATGGGATGCACATGTTCCAGGCAGGAGCCTGACCCATAGCGCCACAGCACCCACCCCTGAACCCTCTACTTAACAAGTTACATTTATGTTACTTGAGAGAGTCTAGACAGGGAGATCTTCCATCTACTGGTTAAACCCCACAAATGGCTGCAGCTGCTCCAGCTGAGCTGCTCCTAAGCCAGAAGCCAGGGGTTTTGTCCAGGTCTCCCACGTGGGTGCAGGGGCCAAGCATTTGGGCCATTCTCCACCACCTTCCCAGGCCAGCAGCGTGGAGATGGGTCTAGTGGGCAGCCAGGACTCCAACCAGTGTCCATATGGGATGCCAGTGTGTAGGCAGAGGGCTAACTTGTTGCACTACTGGCGCCTGCACCTTCCTTTTCAAAAGTGTGCTCTTGTAGGTAGCACATTGTTCCATCTTGCCTTTTTCCCCGAGTCAGTCTGACAGTTCTGCATGTTAATTGGGCTTTGTCGGCCATTCACTTGTACTGTGCTGAGGGAGAGGTTGGGCTCCAGTGTGCTGCTTCCAGTTTGTCCCCGTTGGGTTGTCAGTGGGAAGGCGGCTGTGGGAATGGTGGCTGCTTTGGGGTTGCTGGTGTGCTGCTGCAGTGTGTCCCAGCTCAGCAGGAGCTGCTTTCCTGGGTCCCTCTTGTTGCCTTGGATTTCCACGCGCAGTGTGCACACAGCAGTCCACACTTATGTTTTAAATGACCGCTTGTGTGATGCCCTTTGCTGGAGTAGATTCCTGCTGTTGGCCGGAATCCCAGACGTGTGCTGGTTCAAGTCCAGCAAGCCTCCACATTTGATCCAACTCCCTGCTTATGGCCTGGGAAAGCAGCAGAGGACGGCCCAGCTCTGGCCGTTGTGGCCATTCAGGGAGAGAATCAGCAGGTGATTCTCTATATCTATATCTGTATTTATATCTATATCTATGTTCTAGTTGTCTCTTCTCTGTAACTCTGCCTTTCCACTTTTATTTGAAAAAAATCTAAAAAGAAAAAGGAGGTGACGGGCAAGTCCAGCAGCTGGTGGGCTGGCCGTGTGCACTGTGGCCCCTGGCCGTGAACAGCACAAGGGTGGAGGTCCAGGAGTCTGGTGGGGGATGATGGTGGTGGGTGTTTGTTGCCCTTGGGTTGTGGGGGCTGTGCTGGCTCTGGGTGTCATGTCTGGCACAGGACAGAGCCCTGAGGCAGAGCGGGCACCAGGCGACCCCGCACACATGTCCCACTTGGTGTCTCACTGCCGTTGCAGGGGCCCGTGTTGTTCAAGGACGTGGCCGTGGGCTTCACACAGCAGGAGTGGCAGCAGCTGGAGCCGGTGCAGAGGAGGACATACCGGGAGGTGATGCTGGAGAACTACAACCACCTCGTGGCCATGGGTGAGGAGTGCCCCTCCTGAATGTCCTCTGGGTGGCGCCGGCAGGCCACTTCATGCCCACTGGGTGGTGCATAGGGTACAGATAAGTGCTCAGGAACCTGGCAGCCCAGCCCTGACCTGAGGGCCCTGCTTCTCCCAAACAGGCGGTGACCTCTCCAAGCCACGCGTGATCGTGAAGTTGGAGCTGGGAGAGGAGCCCTGGCTGGTGGACAGCGAGCTTCCCTGTCTGAGTCCTTTGGGTGAGCAACAAGACTGTTTACTGTCCCAGCCGAGGTGACAGCAGGACCCGTGTGCACGTGGCCCCAAGCTCCGTGCCCTCTGCTGGCACTGGCTGTGGCTCCAGCTCAAGATGTGGTCCACCTTGCCAGGGAGTTTGCTCCCACAGCCCTCAGGCCCCTCTTGGCCCTCTACTGGCAACCACCTTTGTTTGCAGACACCCCAAAATCTTACAGGAAAATCACCATGAGACTTTTGTGTTCACCCTTCCTGGCTTGCATTTCCTCCCTGCTGGATGGCAGCTCCGCCCTCTCTCCTCTTCCCAACTCCACTTCCCCATTCAGTGCTCAGTCAGGGCCTGTGCTGCCCAGGATTGAACACCTGCCCCCGGCCAACAGATGACCTGTAGCACTGACTGCCACGTGCACCCAGCACCTCAACTGTCTCCTGGGTGACCGGCCTGACAGCATGGCAGCATGGCAGCATGACAGCGCCAGGGCCTGTGCTGCTCTGTGCTCCCCACAGTGCCCAAGGACTTGAGCCACCAATCTCCTCCTCCATAATTTGTTTTTGAAAGATTTGCTTTATTTGAAAGGTGGATTCATAGAGAGAAGCAAAAACAGAGAGAGCTTCCATGTGCTGACTCACTCCCCATAAGCTGCAGCAGGGCATTCCAAAGCCAGAAGCCAGGTGCTGCTTCTGGGTCTCCCAGTGGGTGGCAGGGTTCCAAGCACCTGGACCATCCTCTACTGCTTTCCCAGGTGCATTAGGCAGGATCTGGGTCAGAAGTAGAGCATCCTGGACACGAACCAGTATCCATATGGGAGGCTTAGCTTGCTGTGCCATGGTGTATTTTTGGTTTCTGGCTGTTGTTGCTGTGCAAGGCCACTGTCCACACATTCTCACCGTCTGCATATTCCCACTGTCCATGTGTTCTCATGGTGCACGCACCTTCACTGTCACGTGTTCTCACTGTCCACACGTTACCACTGTCCATGCATCCTGTACTGAGAGATGGGCTTTCTTCCTCAGCTACCTGGCCAACGACATGGAAGAGGACAACGAGGCCCCCAAGCAGGCCATCTTCGCATTCCTCTACGGCAAGAACTACACTCAACAGCCCTTCTTGGACAAAAGCACCTGCAGTTCATGCGCTGCATGTGCTGGAAGGCCAGGGTCACCCTGGAGGAGTGTGAGGAGGTGGGTGAGGCTGGAGCTGCTTCAGCAGGGCCCGGGCTTGGGATCTGGAGGTAGTGAGAAGGGCCAGGGAGGAGTCTCTGAGAGAGTGTTTGTCTTTCCAGATCCAAGCCTATGACCCAGAGCTCTGGGTGTGGGGGCGAGACCGGGCCCTCCTAGCCTAAGCTGCTGCACTGACACCAGTGGTCACCGGCCAGAGGGCAGGTGCGTGCAGGTCCTCGGGGTGGGCTGGGAGGGGGCTGTCTCCAGTCTGGGAGATCTGGGGGCCATCTGAGCTAGACTCCCACTCCATGACCCTCACCCTTTAAAACCTTGTCCAGATCTACAGTGGGAGATGATAAGTTGGGACTGTGTGCACGTCCAAACCTCCCATTCAATTCTGCTGTATTTGAACTAATAATTTGGGTGAATTGCAATCCAATTTTGCTCATATTTGTAATGGAGTGCATATTTTATATGTAGCTCCCACATAATGTATGCATATTATGATGTATTTTTATAAAAATGCTTATGAAATGCTATATTTAGAGATGATATATTAAATTTATTGCACATAAGACACATTACTTGCATACTTTTGTTAGCATTTTGACTGTTGTGTATATATATATATATATATGGAATTTTGTACAATTTTAAGAGTTTTTTAACTTATCTGGCCTTCACACCTTGAACTTGCGTGAGGACCTTGGTCTGTATGTGAGGGGAGAACGTGAACTACACCTCTTGGGGTCATGTAATAAATCAGTCTTCTTACCTCCACGATGCATGCTGGTGGAATCAGGTCTGGGATCATCTCAGAGGAAGTTTCTTTGGAGATCCCTCCAACGGAACTGCTGATCTTAGAAGCCCAACCACCAAGAGACTGTCCGCCAGTGGACTCTGAATAGGTTTCCTTGCGATTGGAACTGCGAGACTGGCAGCAATCCAGAACTGATGAACTACCAAAACTGTTTGAGCAGGACCCTCGGAGCGCGCCTCCCCTTGGGGATCTGGCATGGGTGGTAGGTTGGGTGGGGCTTTGCCCATTGTTACTCCCCTAACCCCAGATACACGGACAAATTATAACACTAGTGTGGAAATAATGCTATTACCCACTTTCACCCTGTAGCCCTTGACCCTCAGGACCCTAATCAACTAAGTCAGAGTATAAAGAAAAAAAAATTTATAAAACGCTATTTTTAGAGATAATGTATTACATTTATTGCACATAGTTTTGAAATAGCCACTGTTGTGGAAACGTTGCTTGTATACTGTTGTTGGCATTTTGACTGTTATGTTATATATATATATATATGGAATTTTGCACAAATTTAAGAATTTTTTAACTCATCTGCCCTGGACACCATGAGGGCCATGGTCAATATGTGAGGGGAGAACATGAACTACACCTCTTGGGGTCTTGTAATAAAACAGTCTCCTTACCTCCACCATGCATGCTGGCTTTTCTGTCCCAGCTTGCGTGCTGTCAGGTGGTCTTGCTGCGCCATGGCGTGGTGGTCCCTTGACTCCCTCGCTGGACCCTGAGCACTGATGGTGACTGACTCTTCACCTGCAAAGGGCCTTGGAGCGGGAGGCGTGGCCTGCACTGCAGTGCAGAGAGACCCAGGGTGCAAAGCTGGCAGGGGCCTGTTGGTTAGATGATAGGGACAAGGAAAGTCAGCTCCTGCTTTAGTCCCCAAACAAAGCTCCACAAGCACCAGGGCTGGGCCAGAGGCACACGCGGGAGGCTGACACCTCTGTGGGCAGCACCGGGCAGCGGGCACATTCACCTGTGCTCAGGGAAGACAGGACCACCCCTCCCTCATGTGCAGGGTCCCACACCTGCGGTGGAGGATACCTCTTCCTCCTCGGCTCCTGAGGCCAATGCACTCTCCCCTCCTGTCACCAGTTCACTGCAGGAAGACCCTGCTGGCCACACCCTGGCTGGCTGCTTCTGCTCCTTGCCTGCTATGTCTGCTCTCTCCAGCACTCCATACTTCCTGCTGGAGGCCAGGCAGCCTGCGGTCTCTTTGGTGACAGTCCCCACCTGTCCCCTAGGCTCAGCAGGCTTCCTCTCTCTCTTTACACAGTCGTGCTCTATGTGCTCCTCTGAACGGAGCAACAGCGTTTGATAGGACGCACCAGACACCCTCTGTGAAGACAGGGCCAGGGAGCCTGCCAGAGTATGGGGAAGTACAAAGGGCAGCTCCTGCCAACTCCAGAGCTTCCAAACATGGACTTCTTGATCACAAACACAGAGCTACAGAGAGGGACAGAGGGACAGACAGAGAGAAAGCTTCCATCTGCTGGCTTCCTTCCCTGAGGGCTGCAACAGCCAGCACTGTCCCAGGGAGAAGCCCACATTCCAGAACTTCATCAGGGTCTCCTGCACAGGTGACCATTCGGCTATCTACTGCTGCAGCTTCCCAGGTTGTGTTCACGCAGCTGCAAGGGAAACAGAGCAGCCGGGACAGGAACTGACATCTCTGTGAGATCTTCTGTGTTTGTGGGGAAGGGGGCAAGGAGGGGGCTGGCTCAGAGGCACATGCTCGGGAGGGAGGGAGGGAGCCATTGCTTTCCACTTCCCTCACGGTAGCCTGTGCATGGAATGTTTTGTGTGTTGTTTGGTTTTGTGCAGGCTGCCCTATCAGTGGGGCAATGTAGGTTGAGGAGGACCAGATGGCACAAGAGCCTCGATTCAGCTCCCAGCAGCGTGGCCATCCAGCCTGCGACCTAGCCGCCAGCTGAGGCACAAACAACATGGCCCCAACCTGGCACCACGAGAGCACAGCACCTGCCTCTGAAGATAGAAAGAGGGACTGATAATATTAGGTTGCATGATAATACTAACTAACAGGCTAGAGAACCAAGTCTGAGGAAGATTGTGTGAGGTATCTGTGGACTCATCCCATGTGCAATTGCAATACTCACTGGTTTGCTCAGGAGTTAGGGTGGCCATGCGTTGAGCTAGGCATGACCAAGGAACCCGCTGGCACTCATGGAAACTCGGGTTGGGAACAGACCCAGCTCATCCAGGATGCAGCACCTGCAGGAACACACACACACAAATAAATGATATGTAGTAGCAAGGGCAACATCATACATCAGCTCACACAAAGGACAAGACAGAGGGTGCAGACTGCAGGGTTAGGGGCTAGAAACCTCTAGAACAAGTGAGATCTGGGTGTGGGAGTCGGCCTGGTGGGGGAAGGTGGGGAACTCCCCAGCTGGGCTCTAGCCCTCACTGCTGAGCACATGAGGCAAGCTGGCAATTGGTCAGTCCGGGCAAGGCTACTCCACTTGTTGTCAAGTGTATCGGGTATTTCTGGTGGAGGGGTAACTGGTGCATGTGGCAGGGCCAGAGAAAATCGTGGCACACTAGCATATGCAGGATTCCAGGAGATGCATTGTGTGCTAGTAGGTTAGGCTATCATAGCAACTTGTAGCATGAAAGCCTGGGATGGCACCAGACTTGACTAGGCTAGGTTGCACCCCCAGTCCCCATAAGAATTGAGCCTTGGGCTGGCTCACCTGGTTAGGCTGCAGCATCTGATGGGAAAGGCCAAGATGGGTGACGGGTTACGCCAGGCTGGGTCAGAGCATGCACTGGCACATCCAAGCTCTATGGCTGGGAGCAGGTCTTCTCGGGAAGGTAAGAGGATGCCCCAGCTAGGGTACGGTTCCCACTGGAGAGTGCAAGAGCCAGAATTGGGGTGGCAAACTGGGCTGGACAGGTCTGCAGTATCCCTCAGCATGTGTGTGGACACGTCTGGGGGTGTGTGCCAAACTTGGTTGGGCTCTAGCACCAACTAGTGCCTGCAAGAGCCAGCGCAGGAACTGGTGCTCTGCAGGACCAGGGCACATGTAGGATGGAGTAGCCTAGGTCTCTGCCCCAACTGAGTCTCGTGATGAACGAGCCTTGGCTGTGCTGAAACCTGCAACAGTAAGAACTGGAGGGCACAGCGCCTTGGCCCAATGCCTAAAGTCTTTGCCTTGAAGGCACCAGGATCCCATAGGGGTGCTGGTTCTCATTCTGGCAGCCCTGCTTCTCATCCAGCTCCCGGCTTATTGTTGGGGAAAGCAATCAAGGACAGCACAAAGCCTTGGGACCCTGCACCCACATGGTAGACCCGCAAGGGGATCTGGGCTCCTGATTGGGATCAGTGCAGCTCTGGCCATTGTGCTCACTTGGGGAGTGAATCATTGGACAGAAGATAGTTCTCTTTACTTCTCTTCCTCTTTGTGTATGATTTTGAAATCAAAATGAACATACAGTTTAAAATATAAAAAGAACTGGAATGCTTTGTAGGCCAGCCCGGAAAGGCCACTGTTCCTGGCAGATCTAAGGATGTGGACTAAGTAGTGTGAGCCCACTGACCCAACAGTGTGCAAGAAATTGGCTTTGGGAGAGATTCTGATAGGGGAGCTTGGGATACTATTCTGTCAGGACGCAATGCCTACAGGTGAGCGCAAGAACCACAATAAGGTGCATTCCAGAACCAGACCAGGGAAAGGTACCCAGCAACATATATTTGCCATAGGCTGGTGGCAGATTAGGCTGAACCAGTGCACACCACCCACTGGTGAATCTGAGCACCAGGACAGAGTGTGGGTCAGGCCACACCTCGTCACAACACATACCAGTACACAGTACAGCTGGGATTGGGTGCCTACCTGGCTGGGCTACATTGTAATGCTCACCAGCTGGAAGTAGGGTTCGGTCAGCCGGGGCCAGGCTAGAGCACCCACTGGCAAATGCCAAGACAAGGTGGGCTATGCCAGACTGGGCTGCAATACCCAATCAGCACACGTGAGAACCAGGGGAGGCAAGGGCAAAGCTGGAGGGGGAAAGTGGATGGCTCCCCTGCTGGACAGCCACTCCCACTGCAGACCATCAGTTGGGATGCAGGCACACCAAACCGGACAGGGCTACAACACCTGTGGCCTCATGTAAGCCAGATCAGGGAAGAGCCAGGCTGGGCTGACTGTCCCTACTGGTGCAAGCATACAGCACAATGGGTGAGGGTTGGTTGCCTTTGCCACAGCTTCAGACGGAACATGCTGGCACTGGGGGCTAATTCTGTCAAGCTAAACTGCACAACCACCTGGAAACTGCATGATCCAGAAGTGGGCCCAGGACAGAAATAAATAATGAGCACGTCCCTCTTGGGTCACCATTCCCACTAGAAAACCAATCCTGAAAACCAGGACTGGGGCAGACCTGGCGGGACAGAGTGGCACTCACCAGAATGTGTGGGGGCTGGAGAGTGGAGCTGGTTGGGTTGAACTAGGCTTCAATGCCCACTGACATGCATGAGAGTTGAATGGGATGTGGGACAGGCTGGGCCAGTTTGCTGTACATACTGGCAACCACGGGCATCTGGGCAGGGGATGGGCCTGGTGGGGGTTATTGCGGGTTGCTATGACTAGGCTGCAACTCCCAATGATTTTTTTTTTTTTGCCTGAGGGCCGAGTGTGTGCTGGGCAGAATCAGGATGGACTGCAACACCATTTGGTTCATGAGGAAGACAGCGCTGGAAAGGCAACTGACCCAGCAATTGCAACCACCAGCATATGCATAAGCTGACTCGGGTGACAAATTGTGCCAGACCCTGTACTGGCATGCACACACAAGATTCTGTTCTGGAATCACCTCAGACCAACTTTCCCTGGGGATCCCTCCAACTCAACTGCTCATCTCAGAACACTAACCATGCACAGAAGTGCAGGTTCCATGGTCTGTTCATGGAGTGCAAGTGCCAAAGCTGAGCCTCCTCAGAGACTCACACGGAGCAGTGGACAGCATTTCCAGGTGCACGTGGAAGATATGGCAGTCCATCAGAAACTTCAGAGGACACTTGGTACCACAACAGAGGACAGAAGACAGAACAAATCCTTCAACAATCAACTCCCCCAGCCATGTGTTGGCAATGAATACCTCGGCAAACAGAGACTCTAAGGTGGACTATGTCAATCACTGCATTCTCGAGAGATTCCATCACGCTTGGAATGGCGAGATTGGCAGGAATTCAAACCTGTTGAGCTACCACAACCTCTTGAGTAGGACCTTCAGAGCATGCCCCGAGTCGGTTACTTGGCATGGCGTGGAGGCTAGCTGGGGCTTCTCCCTTTATTTACCTTCTTCAAACACATACAGAACAAGAAAATGTGGAAACAAAGGTCTCACCCAATTTCCTGTAGCCACTGACCGTATGTGCATTAAACAACTATGAAAATGTATCAAACACAAACAAAAAAAAAAACACCAGCCAGGGTAGGTGTGTGACACACTGACTGAGGTCTCCACACTCGCTGACACACACAAGAGCTCTCTCTGGGAGCAGACATTCGAGGTCAGTTCACGGCACACACTGGGTGCAGGACAACCTGCTCTGGACTTGGAGCTAAAATGTGGCAACAACTCCACAGTCCCCGTGTAGTGAACAAAATCAGTGGTGGCATCTCCTGAAGGGGGTGGGTGTAGTACTTAGCTTTAGAAAGTGCAAGCTTTTGGGAGAATTAAGATCTGCTGGAATCAGGCGAGGACACATTTCAGCAGACAGAAAAATGTTAGCCCATGTGAAGCACAAAGGGCACATTCCAGGAAATAGGGGAGGACAGAATGACAGCAGAGGGGCACCTGGAGACTGACAGACACAGGAAAGCAGCAGACAAAACGCTGTGGTGTTGCAGTGACCAGTAACCCAGCGGCATTCAGCAAGTGGCGATCTGCATTGCACTGGCGCTCAGAACCCCAGCAGCAACAAGGTGGGAAGGGGCGTTCACCAGAAGCCTAGGAGAACTGTATGTGTTGGGAGCGAACCTGGCCTGATCCACACTCTGTTCTGGTGCTCAGATTTGCAACTGGGTGATGTGTACTGCTTCAGTAGCAACTTTTCATCCTACAGATACACAATACACTTTTATTTTTATTTTTATTGGAAAGGCGGATAGACAGAGAGGAGAGACAGAGAGGAAGATCTTCCATCCCATGATTCACTCCCAAGTGAGAGCAACGGCTGATGCTATGCCAATCCGAAGCCAGGAGCCTCTTCTGGGTCTCCCACACGGGCGCGGAGTCCCAAAGCCTTGGGCCGTCCTCCACTGCTTTCCCAGGCCACAGGCAGGGAGCTGGATGGGAAGCCGGGCTGCCGGGATCAGAACCGGCACCCAGATGGGATCCCGGGCGTGCAAGGCGAGGACCCAAACCACTGCCACACCACGCCGGGCCCACAATACACTTTTGCTTTACATCAGTGAATGGAACGTTCTCAGGAACTGACCATGTTTAGGCCACAAAACAAGCCTCAGCAAACATAAATAACATCAACATTATACCATGCATCATGGAGTGAGCTAGAGACCAAGAACTCAAAGCAGTCAAGAAGACTTGCAAACACATGGAGGCTGAATAATATGTTACCACATGAGCACTGGATTCGAGAGGAAATGAAAGGAGAGATTTAAAAATTGCTTGAAACCAATGAAGGCATCAACACATAGATTAAATCTGATGAGACACAATCAAGCCAGTGTCAAAATTCATCTCAATCCATGCTTACATTCAGAAACTAGAAAAGCATCAAGTAAATCCACTCTCCTTACAGGAGTCAGACAAACCAGACCAACAACAGCAAGCAATCCCAACATCATGAAGGAAAAGAAATCATCAAAATAAGCGGGGAAATAAACCAAAGAGACACCAAGACTACAGTTCATCAGCTCAATGAATCAAAGAGCTGGTTCTTTGAGAAAATCAACAAAATACACTCCCCACTAGCACAACTCTTCAAAACAAGGAGGGAGAAGATACACATCAATAGCATCAGACATCAGAAAGGAAACAGAACAACTGATACCTCAGACAGACAGACAATTCTTACAAACTATCACAAGCAACTCTACGGAAACAAATCAGAAGAGCTAGTAGACATGGATAGATGTTTGGACACATACAAACCACCAAGACTGAATCAAGAAGCAATTAACAATCTAAACAGACCTGTAACATCATTGTCTGTGTTTCAGTCCTTTCCACTCAATCTCTACCATCTCAAAAAAGAAATAAAGAAAAGTTCAGAGAACTAATAGTGATATCCCATTGGTCACTGGTCATCTTTGACTTTTGCAAACTAATTTCTGCTTTTAAGATCCTGTGAAGATGAGAAATACATGCACATATGAACTATCCCTCAGAACAAATCATTTCCCCAGGAAGCAGTTGCTTAGCTTCACTTATGAGCACTTTTTCTGAATATATATCAATGTAGGCACAGCGATTTGGCATAGTGGCTAAAGATCTCGCCTTGAATTTTCTGGGATCCCATATGGGCGCTTGTTCTAATCCCGGAGCTCCACTTCCCATTCAGCTCCCTGTTTGTGGCCTGGAAAGCAGTCAAGGATGGCCCAAAGCCTCGGGACCCTGACCTGCATGGGAGAATTCATGGAAATTCCTCTCTCCTAGCTTCAGATCGGTGCAGCTCCGGCCACTGTGGTCACTTGGAGAGTGAATCATTAGACATAACATCTTCCTCCCTGTCTCAAATAAATATAAATATTTATTAATAATTACATATATATGTATGTGTGTATTTACATTTATGTCAACGCTGGTCCTGGTGTGATAGCTCAATTGGATAATCCCCCCCCTTGCATGCAAGCACCAAGATCCTACCTGTGTGCTGCTTTAACTTCTGGCCGCTCCATTTCCCAACTAGCTCCCTGCTTGTGGCCTTGGAGGACACGGGGAATAGCCCAAAGCCTGGGGACCCTGCACCCGCATGGGAGACCTGCACAAAGCTTCTAGCTCCTGCCTTCTGACTGGCTTGGCTCTGGTGGAGTGGCCATTGCAGAGTGAATATATAGCCATTCACACAATTCAAGGGAGTCTGTGTACCAACTGACTAACACAAGCACTGTTTGTTATAAGTGATATTGCCATGTAACCTAGCGATGGATCCTGGTACATGCATACAGTGGAAAACTCAAAGGTTACAAAAAAGCAATGAAAAACAAACGTCTGTAGAAGAATCTCTAGGTCATACTGTTAAGTGAAGCAAACATAAAAGGCAGATGTTGTGTGCACATTACAAGGGGGGAATGATTGAGGAATAAGGGAAGGACACGTTTAAACAAATGGAGAAACATCAGCCCGTGTGAAGCACGAGGGGAACATTCCAGGAAATAGGAGAGCACTGAATCACAGCAGAGGGGGACAAGAGACTGACAGACACAGGAGAGCAGCCGACACAATGGTGTGGTGTTGCAGAGACCTGATACCCCAGCTGCTTTCAGAACACCACTGGCAGCCAGAACTACACCAGCAACAAGCTGGGAAGGGACTTTCACCAGGAGCTCAGAAGGTGAACCCAGACAAACAACTGCCCGTGCTGCTGGCCTGTTGGATTTCACCAGGAGCAGAGACAGAGCAGCACGTCCCAGACGGGCAGTGAGGGAACAGGGTGGATCTCACAGCCCAGTGGGCTCCCACAAAGCCGAGTCAGGTGTCATTTGGTATAGGGAGGCAAAGGCTATGGGACAGGACTGAGCATGCACTGAGCTGGGAGTGAACGCATTTCTGGCTCATTTGTTGAGTTAACTGCAACAAAGTGCCATCCTACAGGTTCCACCCAAGAGAGGCACGGGCAGCCCTCAACCTGATAGCCAGCAGATCAACAACTCTACTAGCGGCACATCACGTGCCACTTTGTACAGTGTGGAAAGACTTTAAGACTGTAGGACAAGAGTGAGCTGTGCATGTGCTGAACGGGGATGAACTCACTGAGCTCACTGCATTGGTCCTTACTTAGTTCCTACTTGGATCCCCACCCTCTCTTGCAACGACCATCAGGGTCGCTCCGGATCCCCTGCCCCCACCCCCAAGAAAACTACAATAGATACACAGAAATACAAGCAAAGCTTAGAACCAGACAGGAAACGGTCAGCATGGATCCACATATACCTTACAAGTCAGGAAACAAATGATTAGTTACTCCTCACTAGGGGATTGGAGATTTCTCTGCACACCCCTCCTAAAACGCTTCTGCACCTCAACTGTTGACAAATGCCTTGTTAGAGTTACAAGCCAGTTTAGACTATCCTAAAATCTGCCAAGTTCAGCAAAATTATGCTTCAACACTGTAAACTGCCTAATACTAAAATGAAAATAGACACGAGACAGCTGAAAGCACCCGATAGCCACTTCAAGGGCTATAGCAGCCGGTCCTGTGTATCAACAAAAATTGAAATGTCAATGAAGTAGTCACAGGATGTGGTTAAGAACTTGCATTGTTTTAGCATATTGATGACTCAATACCATGTCAATTCATTCCATAATGTTGCAAACTGTCGTTGATGTTGTGCTGGGGCTTTCAATTGATAGGGATGACATTCTGCCAGCTCTACCTTTAGACCAGAGAAGGTCTCCCCAACAAACTGCTGAATGTATCTGGACAATAAGATGCTGGACTCTATGCTTGGTGTATGATTGCAATGAAAGAATCTGGACTTAACTTGAACTGTAGTACTGCAACAAGGTGGAGGAATCCACACTGAGCGGAGGGCAAGGGGAGGGATTGGGGGAATCCCAGAGCCTATGAAACTGTGTCACATAATGCAACCTAATTAATTCAAAAAAAGAGTTTGGGTGAAAAACATTGAGCAAATCATAGCCTTACTCACTTTCCTGTAGCCCTTAGCCTTTCTTGCCCTAATCACCCCTGTGAAGATTATCACAAATAAAGAAAACAAAAGTCATGGGTATCCCAGGAGGTATGGAAAGGGAAGCTGGGGTTCAAGGTGTATTCAACCAAATAATAGGGAAATTTTCCCTAATCCTGTGAAAGAATTGGGGATTCTAATTCCAGGAAGTGCACAGAACTCCCAACTCCCTTAACCAAAAGCGATCCTCACCATAAAACATAACTAAATATTAGAATGAAAATAGACACAAGACAGCTGAACAGTAATCTAGAGCCATTTTAAGATGTACAGAACCCGGTTGTATATAAACTAAAATGGAAATGTCAATGAAGTAGTCACAGAATGTGGTGAAGAACTTGCATTTTTTTTTTAACATATTGGTTACTCAATACTATGTCGGTTAATTCCATAATGGTATCAATTCTTGCTGATATTATGTTGCGGCTTTTAATGGATTGGGATGATATTCTGCTGGCTCTCCCTTCAGACCACAGAAGGTCTCCCCAACAAGCCGTTCAACTTCTCTAGAGTACAAGGGGCTGGACTCTATGCTGGGTATATGCTTGCAAAGAAAGAATCTCAACTGAACTTGAACTCTGGTCATGCAACAAGGTGGAGGAATCCACCATGGGCAGAGGGGTGGGGGAATCCCAGAACCTGTAAAACTGTGTCACATAAAACAATGTAATTAATAAAAACAAAACAAAACAAAAGAACAAACAGAAAAGAAAAAAAAAAAAGAAACAAAAATGGCAATTAAACTCACAGGAGACCTCTCACAGGAAACTCTACTGGCCAGAAGAGAATGGAGCAACATCTTCCCAATCCTCAAAGCACAAAATGGTCAGCCCACGATGTCGTACCCAGCTAAATTTTGTCTTCACAAATGAAATAAAATGCTTCCAAAGCAAAGAAAAGGGAAAAGAATTTGCCTCTTCCAAAACTGCACTACACAGAAGACTTAAACAGGTTCTCTTGACAGAGTAAAGGAATACCACCCACCAAAACCAAGAACATCCCAGGAAAAGAACAACAGAAGACTCAATCAATGAACAACCCATTGCTAAAATGACAGGACCAAATTACCACCCATTTACACTAACACTGAAGAGAAATGGCTTCAACTCCTCAATCAAACGTCATAGATCAGTAGACTAGATCTAAAAGAAAAACAAACACATCTGTTTCTTGCCAACAGGACACATCTCTCACCAACAGAAACTAGATCTCATGGATTTTGGAGAACTGGGCCTCCTCACTTGCTAAGCCTGAGCAGTGGACAGCATGCCCAGATGCACTTGGGGCAGATGGCAGCTCACCCAGGTCTGCAGAGGACATTGAGTACCATGTAGACGATGGGAGACAGAACCAATCGGACAACTCTCCAAACCAGGCTTTAGCATCAAGCATCGGGGCAAACGGACACTCTCAGGTGGACAATGTCAGCCAGTGGACCTTGGAAGAATTTCCTCATTCTTGCAGCAACAAAACCAACAGCCTTTCAGAACTATCACAACCCCTTGAGCAGTAGCCTCAGAGCCTGATCCACATCTGGGACCCTGGGATGATATGGGGTGGCTGTCCTCCATCCCCCGGCACTCATGCAGTTAGGATGCTGGGTATGGCTTCACCTCTTCTTCTTCCCTTTCCCCAAGAACAAAGAGAACAAAATGAACATCAGAAGCGATGGTGTCATGCACGGGAGCCTATTCCTCCACCCTTCCCATGGGATATAGTGGTACACATGGACATGGATCCATCTCAACTACATCATCAACACCAAAATAAAATCATTTTATCAGACTTGTTGTGGATGAGTAGGGAGGCCAGAGGCCTGGAGTGTGGCTGTGGACAGTGTGGTCAGAGATGGGGTCCTGGGTCAACCAAACAAATGGTCCACACAGGGTCAGGTGTTAGGCAGGTATGGCAGTTACTCCTGCGATGCTTCGAGCTGGTTGCCAGGTTGGAATAACAGATGACATCAGAGGATTCTGCCCCTCCTGATTGGAGGAGCCACACTCACTGGCACCTGCCAGCACTGGCTAACAGCGTCTTCTCCGAGCTGGGCTTCAGTGTTGACTCCCACGCTGAGGAAGATACGACACGGTGCGCTTGAGCCAGCCAGGCTTGATCGGGAAGGACTGAGAGAGATCAGGGTGTGGGTCCGCAACAGGGAGCCACGGTTTTGAGAAAGACCATGGCCAGCTGCGAACCGGACCCCCAGATCGAGGACTGTCCCCTGGAGGCGCTGGTGGATGATGAGGTCCCAGGACCACCAGATGAGGGGCCCGAGGGAGCAGGTGACTCACAATCTCACTGGGGAGGAGGAGGGTGGCAGCAGTCCTAGGGAGCTGAGGACAAGTGTGATGGCAAAGAAGGCCTCGGGGGGTCAGGATTGGAGGAGAGGCCTCCAAGAGGAGACCAGGATGCCCACAAGGACACAACCCCAGGGAGCTAGGCACGGCAGTGGGGGGATTGGGAATGGGGCAGGTGTCCTGGCTTCCATTACAGGCTAGAAGACAGGCTGGGCAATGTTGGGTGTTGGGGGTGGTACCAAGTGTGCCATGTGTCAAGGAGCAGGCGGCCTCAGGAGGAGGCCCCAAGCTGGGGCTGGGGAGCATGGCAGCTTTCAGTTATTCTGTGGGGGCCAAGACTAGAGATGGCCCGTCACGACAGAGCCTATTCCTTCCCACAGCCCCACACGTGGACACCAGCTCCCAGCCCCAGAGTTCTGCCGGCAGCACAAAGAGGCCTTGGTCCACAGCCTTCTCCATCTCGGGGTCAGACTCAGAGACAGAGGTGACAACAGAGATGCAGGGCATATGGCCTCGGGGCTGCAGGGCGTGCTGGCCCCGGAGACCAACCCAAAGGTGCACACAAAGCACAGAGCCCACGGAGAGCTGGGCTGTGGAGTGGCTCCTGGGGCTGAAGATGAGGCTCAAGAAGCAGCGTGTGTCGACGGTGCTGCCTGAGCACCACAAGGTCTTCAACAGGCTGCTCGGTAGGGCATGAGACTCGGGGACCTTGGGGGCGGCGGTGTGCTTCGGAGGGAAGGGACAGGTCCTGGGGGACCTGGATGGAGCCTCGCGTGTGTAGCCAGAGAGACTGGAGGCCTGGGGAGAGCCCTGGATCTGCCAGCCTCTCTGATACACATGAGCTCTTGCTGCCCATGTCCACCAGCGGGGCTGCGGAGATGCCGGGCTCACTGTAAATGCCGGGCTGTCTCCCACTGATCACCCCATACAGACTGAAACAGGCCTCAGTGGCACATGGGCAGCCACGGGCATGTGCCCAGGCCCAGGACACACATCCATGCTGGACCAAGCCCTTCCTCACTGGCAGCCACAGACCCTTGCTTGCCAGCCACATGTGCCCAGCCTCTGCATGGCTGCTGGACCCTTGGCTCTGACCTGACACTTCCCCAGAAGAGGCCAGGGCCCGCCTGCTTCTCAGTCTAACACACTGGCCCCTTTCCCCAGAGGATCCCGTGGTCAAGCAGTTCCTGGCCTGGGACAAGCAGCTCAGAGTATCTGACAAGGTGAGTGGGCCCGACACACGGGGATAGATTGGGTTGGGGGACACAGGGCATAGCACCCCTGCAGTCATCTGCCCCTGCACGTGCCTCCACCCAGCACGCACACACAGTGCCTGCCCTTTCCTGACGGGCCCCGCATGTATGACGGAGCCTGTGGCATCTCTGCTCCCCACTGAGACTGCTGCCTCTGTGCCAGGCCCCAGGTCAGGCCAGCCTGGATGTCACAACTCTCGTGGGCATCCCTGATGATCAGGGCCCAGGTGCCCAGCTTCCTGCTCCTCCAGAGCCCTGGGAACCCCAGCTGCCCTCACACAGGGCCCTGGCAGTGGCAAGGCTACACTGAGTGGCAACAGCCCACTGCCCCAATCCCCACCACCCTGTCCTGATTCTCGTCAAGTCATGACTCGTGTCGTGCTGCCCTCTCTCCCTCAGTACCTGCTGGCCATGGTCATCGCCTACCTCAGCCGAGCTGGCCTCTAGCCTGGCAGTACAGGCGCATCCATTTCTTCGTAGCTCTGTGAGTATTCTGCTTCCCGACTCTCTGCCCTGGAACATGCAGGACTGAGTCCTCCCTCCACCTGCAACAGCAGAGTCAGCTCCAACACCACACCCTCCCTCTGCTTCTCTGGCCTCCCAGCGCTGCTGCCCAGCCCGCTTCCGGGGGCACCCTTTCTGATCCCTGACCTGCTGGGCCCAGGCCCGTGTGGCAGGGTCACGTCACAGTGCCCACAGGCTCTTACAGGCTTGGCCCTACTTGAGTGTAAGATGACAGCTCAGCTCCTGCCCTTTTGTGGCACCTCATTCACTCTGCACAAGGCCTTGCCTGGTACATGCCATGGGTCAGAGAGTGTGACAGGGAATGTGGAACTACAAGCTGCATGTGGAATGAGTGCACGGGAGTGGATGGACACGCTGTGTCTGCCCTTGGGGGCACGTCTGTGTCGTTGGGGAGGTGTGTGCACCTGCATCATGGTGAAGGGGTGGGGAGGGGGAGGGCAGGGATGCAGTGCCCAGGGCCCAGGAGGGAGGCATTCTCTGCCAGTTCCTGTCCAGCTACAGGGGCACTGAGGGCTCCCATGCAGAAGCTGAGCTTGGCCAGAGGTCTTCCCGCTGGGCCCGCGCAAAGAGATGGGCTTCTTTTCCCAGCTACCTGGCCAACGACATGGAGGAGGACGAAGAGGACGACGAGCCTCCCAAGCAGGCCATCTTGTCCTTCCTCTTCGGCAAGGATGACGCCCAGCGGCCCCTCTTCGACCACCTGCGCCTGCAGTTCATGCGCTGCATGGGCTGGAAGGCCTGGGTCACCCTGGAGGAGTGTGAGGAGGTGGGTGAGGCTGGGGCGGCTTGAGCAGGACCCAGGAGCAGGGCTGCAGGGCCCGGGGCTTGGGATGTGGGGACAGGCAAGAAGGGCCAGGGAAGAGCCTCTGAGGGAACGTTTGTCTTTCCAGATCCAAGCCTATGACCCAGAGCTCTGGGTGTGGGGGCGAGACCGGGCCCTCCTAGCCTAAGCTGCTGCACTGACACCAGTGGTCACCGGCCAGAGGGCAGGTGCGTGCAGGTCCTCGGGGTGGGCTGGGAGGGGGCTGTCTCCAGTCTGGGAGATCTGGGGGCACCCTGAGCTGCACTCCCTTTTGTCAGCCCCACCTTTCTAAACCTGGTCCAGATCCACAGTGGGAGATGATTAGATGAGATGATTGGATGGGACTGTGTGCATGTCCACACCTCCCATTCAATTCTGCCGTGCTCTGCAGTCACCCACACTCACTTTCCAACAACCCTCACCACGTTGGCCACTCCAGCATCAACGCTGGCCCCTGACTCCCACCCCTGCCGCCTTGTCCCCTCCTGCAAGCTTCCACCCCAGCAACACCTCCAGCATGGCCAGTGCAGCTGCACAATTGTGTGGCAGCTCTCATGGGGGACATGCATGCATGACTCTCCTTTGGGGTGGGGAGGGCACCAGCTAAACATCTCTATCTACTTTCCAAGTATTCCTATGCTCATGGAATTTGCCAGAACGCGGAAGGGTAAGCACAGCAACATCCTGCGTGGTGGTCACCCCGACTCATCAGTTCCCGTCAGGGATGGGGGCTGGGCAAGGACGCACCTTGGGCCGTGAGCTGAGTGGTTAGGGTCGGGGATTGGGCATGGGCTCTCCTGTTGGCGAGTGGCCCACCTCAGGCCCAGAGTCAGGGACCCCCACTGACAGGCCGAGGATGGCTGACAAAGACCAGAGTTCAGAACCAAGGGCCAGGGCGCCAGGGAGTCTGTCTCCCAGCCCACCCGTGGGGACTGAACTGGCTGCGAGTCACGTCTGACTGAGTCTCTCCTGCTTCCAGGTCGGTGAGCCCAGGGGAGACGTTCTTCAGCAACAGCAGACACCAAGGGTCACTGCGAGACAGGCGACAGGCCTGCTGGCCGACAGTCTGGAACAACCCAGACTCTTCAACAACAGCGTCCCCGCCAAGTACTCCTGCCAGCTGTGGGCACTCCCGGGGCTGTGCGGTGGGACAGGCCTTCTATCCACTTCCATCCTGGCCCGACACTCCATCAAACTGGCACAACTGATCTCCTCCCCTGAGACAGCAGCTGCAGCCCTACTCCTTTATTGATTTAGTCACTCAGTTTCCAACTATCTGCTCCCCACGGTCGAAAACCATCAGAGGGGTCCCACTCTTGAACCCATCATTTGGGTGAATTGCACTCACCCAAATTTTACTCATACTTCTAATGGAGTGCATATTCCATATTTAGCTCTCACATAATGTATACATATTAAGATATATTTTCTTAGAAAAATATTTTTTAAATGCTATTTTTAGAGATAATTTATTAAATTTATTGCACATCGTTTTGAAATAGGGGGCAGAATTGGGGGGGGGCTACGGGGAGTCGCTCAAACTAGGCTGCAGCTCCCACTGGTTCGCGGGAGGACTGAATAGGAAGTGGATAGGATTCAGCTGGACTACAACACACTCGTTGGTTTATGAGGAAGACAGGGCTGGAAACAGAATGGACCCAGCAAGCTTAACGACCAGCATGTGCATAAGCTGACTGGGGTGACGGACAGTGCTGGACTCTGTACTAGCAAACTCACGCAAGAATCAGGTCTGGGATCATCTCAGAGGAAGTTTCTTTGGAGATCCCTCCAACAGAACTGCTGATCTTAGAAGCCCAACCACCAAGAGACTGTCCGCCAGTGGACTCTGAATAGGTTTCCTTGCGATTGGAACTGCGAGACTGGCAGCAATCCAGAACTGATGAACTACCAAAACTGTTTGAGCAGGACCCTCGGAGCGCGCCTCCCCTTGGGGATCTGGCATGGGTGGTAGGTTGGGTGGGGCTTTGCCCGTTGTTACTCCCCTGACCCCAGATACACGGACAAATTATAACATTAGTGTGGAAATAATGCTATTACCCACTTTGACCCTGTAGCCCTTGACCCTCAGGACCCTAATCAACTAAGTAAGAGTATAAAGAAAAAAAAAATTTATAAAACGCTATTTTTAGAGATAATGTATTACATTTATTGCACATAGTTTTGAAATAGCCACTGTTAAAAGCCCCAACAAAACCTCAGTATCAATATACAACATTATGGAATTAATTGACATAGTATTGGGTAAACAATATGTTAAAAATAATGCAAGTTCCATTCTTCGAAACATCTGGGTTGAGACAGTATCAATGACAGGTTCAAAGAATAACCAACAACCAAACAAAAATTACAAGTTAAATCAAGGCAAACATGTGGTATCTAATCTTTTGGGATTCGCTCATCTGGCTTTTAACTGACCGGATCTTTACTCTGTTAGCCCTATCTTCAGACTAGAGAAGGTCTCCCCAAGAGACCACGGAACTTATCTGGACAATAAGATGCTGGACTTTATGCTAGATATGTGTTTGCAAGGAACGAATCTCAACTGAACTTGAACTGTGGTTATGCATCAAGGTGGAGGAATCCACCATGGGGGGAGGGGTATGGGAGGGGTGGGGGGAATCCCCAGCGCCTATAAAACTGTACCACATAATACAATGTAAACAACAATAAAAAAAAAAAAAGAAATAGCCACAGTTGTGGAAACGTTGCTTGTATACTGTTGTTGGCATTTTGACTGTTACGTTATATATATATATGGAATTTTGTACAAATAAAGAATTTTTTAACTCATCTGCCCTGGACACCATGAGGACCGTGGTCAATATGTGAGGGGAGAACATGAACTACACCTCTTGGGGTCTTGTAATAAAACAGTCTCCTTACCTCCACCATGCATGCTGGCTTTTCTGTCCCATCTTGCGTGCTGTCAGGTGGTCTTGCTGCGCCATGGCGTGGTGGTCCCTTGACTCCCTCGCTGGACCCTGAGCACTGATGGTGACTGACTCTTCACCTGCAAAGGGCCTTGGAGCGGGAGGCGTGGCCTGCACTGCAGTGCAGAGAGACCCAGGGTGCAAAGCTGGCAGGGGCCTGTTGGTTAGATGACAAGGACAAGGAAAGTCAGCTCCTGCTTTAGTCCCCAAACAAAGCTCCACAAGCACCAGGGCTGGGCCAGAGGCACACGCGGGAGGCTGACACCTCTGTGGGCAGCACCGGGCAGCGGGGACATTCACGTGTGCTCAAAGAAGACAGGACCACCCCTCCCTCATGTGCAGGGTCCCACACCTGCGGTGGGGGCACCTCTTCCTCCTCGGCTCCTGAGGCCAATGCACTCTCCCCTCCTGTCACCAGTTCACTGCAGGAAGACCCTGCTGGCCACGCCCTGCCTGGCTGCTTCTGCTCCTTGCCTGCTATGTGTCTTCTCTCAAGCACTCAATGTCTCCTGCTGGAGGCCAGACAGCCTGGGGTCTCTTTGGTGAAAATCCCTACCTGTGCCAAACTACTCTAAACTGTAGGTGCACAATACGCTACCTAGGTCTCAGCAATCCCTGAAACACACAAGAGCTCTCTGGGGACCAGGACATTCTGTGACAGCTCATACCACACACTGGTAGATGTCTGATCCAACTCGGGTGGACGACACCCCTCATTGGATTTTGAGCTGGAATGTGGCAACAATGCCACAGTCTGAGTGATGAACAAAATCAATTTGGCATCTACTGGTATATGCGGGGGCGGCACTTAGCCTCCGAAATTGGAAGCCTTCAGAACCAAATTGCCACCTAGCCATACTAGCATTGAATGTAAATGGCTTCAACTCATCAATTAAATGTCACAGATTCAAGGACTGAATCAAAAAACAAAACCCATCTAGCTGCTGCTTCTAGGAGACACATCTCACTAACAAAGATCGGAGGAAACTCAAGGTGAAAGGCTGGAAGAAGATATTTCAAGCAAATGGTAAAGAAAAACATGTGAGGATAGGCATTCTTATATCGGATGATATAGACATCGATGTGAGAAACATTAAAAAGAAGAAGAAGGATACCTTATAATGATCAAAGAATCCATTCAGCAAGGACAGATCACCAGAAGAAATACATATACACCAAATGCAAAAGCAACTAGCTGCATAAAACAAACATGAATGAACATCAAGGGAGATACAATCCCCAATACAATTACACTCAGTGACTTTAATACGCAGTAACATCAATGCACAGATTTAAAAAAGAAAAAAAAGGAAAAATACCAGGAACTCAGCATCAAAACAACAGAACTCACCCAAACTCTACAGCAAATGGACTTAGTTGATATCTATCGAACCTTTCTTCACAATGACAGAGTACACCATTTTTCTCAACAGTACAGGGAATATTCTGCAGAATAGACTGAGTGATAGGTCACAAAACAAGCCTCAGCAAACATAAATAAAATCAAAATTATACCATGCATCTGTTCTGAACATCATGGAGTGAGCTAGAGACCAAGAAGTCAAAACAGTCAAGAAGACTTGCAAACACATGGAGGCTGAATAATATGATACTAAAACAGCAATGGATTAGAGGGGAAATGAAACAGGAGATTTTAAAATTGCATGAAACCAATGAAGACACCAACACAACAGATCAAAACTGATGAGACACAATCAAGCCAGTGTCAAAATTCATCTCAATCCATGCTTACATTCAGAAACTAGAAAAGCATCAAGTAAATCCACTCTCCTTACAGGAGTCAGACAAACCAGACCAACAACAGCAAGCAATCCCAAGATCATGAAGGAAAAAGAAATCATCAAAATAGGGGAGGAAATAAACCAAATAGACACCAAGACTACAGTTCATCAGCTCAATGCATCAAAGAGCTGGTTCTTTGAGAAAATCAACAAAATACACTCCCCACTAGCACAACTCTTCAAAACAAGGAGGGAGAAGATACACATCAATAGCATCAGACATCAGAAAGGAAACATAACAACTGATACCTCAGACAGACAGACAATTCTTACAAACTATCACAAGCAACTCTACGGAAACAAATCAGAAGAGCTAGTAGACATGGATAGATGTTTGGACACATACAAACCACCAAGACTGAATCAAGAAGCACTTAACAATCTAAATAGACCTATAACATGCACTGAGATTGAATCAGTACTTAAAGCACTCCCAAACAAGAAAAGTACTGGACCACATGGCACCACTGCTGAACTCTCCCAAACACGTCAAGAGGAACTGGCCCCAGTCCTCCACAAGCTTTTCCAAACTATAGAAAGAGAGGCAATTCTTCCAAACCATTTCTATGAAGCCACTATCACCTTAATTCCAAACCCACATAGAGAAACAACAGAAAAAGAGAACTACAGACCAAAATCCTTGATGAACATAGATGAAAAGATCCTCAACAAAACACTAGCTGAGGGCCCGGCGGCATGGCCTAGCAGCTCAAGTCCTCGCCTTGAACGCACCAAGATCCCATATGGGTGCCAGTTCTAATCCTGGCAGCTCCACTTCCCTTCCAGCTCCCTGCTTGTGGCCTGCGAAAGCAGTCCAGGACGGCCCAAAGCCTTGGGACACTGCACCCGTGTGGGAGACCTGGAAGAAGTTCCTGGATCCTGGCTTTGGTTCGGCATAGCATCAGCCATTGCGCTCACTTGGGGAGTGAATCATCGGACGGAAGATCTTCCTCTCTGTATATCTGACTTTCCAATAAATAAATAAATCTTTATAAGAAAAAAAAAAAACACTAGCCCACATGATCCAACAGTACATCAGGCTGATCATTCACCTGGACCAGGTGGGATTCATCCCAGGCATGCAGGGATGATTCAACATCCACAATTCAAGAAATGTAATACATCACATCAATGAAATGAAAAATAAAAACCATATGATCCTCTCAATAGATGCAGAGAAGGCATTTGATACAATTCAACACCACTTCATGCTGAAAACCCTAAGCAACATAGGCATAGAAGGAACATTCAAAGCAACTTATGAAATCAAAGCAACTTAGGAAAAACCCAATGCCAGCACCCTTCCAACTGGGAAAAGATTGGAAGCCTTTCCACTAAAATCTGGAATGAGACAGGGATGGCCACTGTCACCACTACTCTTCAACATGTATTGGAAGTCCTTGCCAGAGCTATTAGCAAGGAAAAGGAATTGAAGGAATCCAAATTGGAAGCGAGGAACCAAAATGATCTCTATTGCAGATGACACGATTCTCTACACAGCAGAAACAAAAACCTCAGTCGACACTACTGGAACTCATCAGAGACTGACAGGCTAGCAGGACACAAAATGAGTGAAGACAAATCGATGGCGCCAGTGTACACAAAGAACTCCGTGGCTGAGAAAGAAATTCTAAGTACAGGCCCTTTTCAAATTGCGGAGAGCAATCTGAAATACATTGCAATTAAGCTAACTAACTATGCAGAGGACCTCCATGATGAAAACCATACGACATTTAAAAAGGAAATAGAAGAAGATATTGAAACATGGAGAAACTTATCATGTTCCTGGATTGGCAAGATCAGCATCTTCAAAATACATGTATTATCAAAAGTGATATACAGGTTCAATGCAATGCCAAACAAAATCCCAACTACATTCTTCTCAGAAATAGAAAATATACAAAAGTTCATCTGCAATCACAAGAGACAACAAATAGCCAAAACTACCCTGAGTGGTCATCAGACAGTCTGGTACTGGTACAGAAACAGAGAAGAAGATCAGCGGAACAGAAGAGACACACCACAAGGGAGCCCACACATGGACACACAACTCATCTTTGACAAGAAACCTGAAAACAATCCATGGAGGAAGCCGGCTCTGTTCCACAAAGCTGTTGGGACAACTGGATAGCAGCTTGCAGCATGAACCCAGCAAGCCTCCACATTCCATCCAGCTCCCTGCTGATGGCCTGGGAAAGCTGCAGAGGACGTTGTGGCCATTCAGGGAGAGAATCAGCAGGTGACTCTCTATATCTTTATCTCTAGTTGTCTCTCGTCTCTGTAACTCTGCTTTTCCACTTGTATTTGAAAAAATCTAAAAAGAAAAAGGAGGTGACGGGGAAGTCCAGCAGCTGGTGGGCTGGCCGTGTGCACTGTGGCCCCTGGCCGTGAACAGCACAAGGGTGGAGGTCCAGGAGTCTGGTGGGGGATCATGGTGGTGGGTGTTTGTCGCCCTTGGGTTGTGGGGCTGGGCTGGCTCTGGCTGTCATGTCTGGCACAGGACAGAGCCCCGAGGCAGAGCGGGCACCAGGCTACCCCACACACATGCCCCACTTGCCTTCTCACTGCCGGTTCTAATCCCAGCAACTCTGCTTCCCATCAGCTCCCTGTTTGTGCTCTGGGAAAGCAGTGGAGGACGGCCCAAAGCCTTAGGACCCTGCACCAGTGTGGGAAACCCGCAAGAGGTTCCGGGCTCCTGGCTTCAGATTGGCTCAGCTCTGGCCATTGTAGCCACTTGGGGAGTGAATCAACGGACAGAAGATCTTCTCTGTCTCTCCTTCTTTCTCTATATCTGACTTTCCAATAAAAATGAAATAAATCTTTAAAAAAATGACTTGCATTTATTTAAAAATCGGGCTAGAATGGTCTGAAGTGTTGTTCCCAAGTACTTTCCATCACATACAGTCTTTCACAACCACCCGGCTAACATCAGAGCTGCACTGAAGTGACGGATACTTTTCCAACCCAGGGCTTCGCAGAGCTCACTCCCCACCACTGTCTCACTGCCTTCCCGTTCACTCTCCTTCATCCCTCCTCTTCCTCAAGCTTCCTTCCAGACAGCAGTGACAGCCATGAAGTAGAAAAACATACACAAAATCACAGCCTCTGACAACGTTTGATGCGGAAGAGACAGGTCTTCATCTCCCTGGTGACACAAACGCTGACTGCACAGAGTAAGAGGGGTTATACCAAATTATACGGTGTTTTATTTGATCTTGAACTTGAGGGTTTTATTCTTTTTTCTCTGAAAACAGCACAAGCAGAGCTAGCTTCCCACACACAGAAAAACGTCTGAAGAAGTAGGCTGCAGGACACTAGGAAGTGACGTTCAAACGATGGGACGTGCAGTGCGAGTGCTGTGAGCCACGGGAAAGCACAGCACGTGGGAGGGCAGCGCAGCTGCTTCTCACCCTGAGACGGCGCCATGGCCTTGACCACGGCGTCTCCGTTCCATGCTGAGTTTCATCGTAGAAAAACTGAACTTCTGTGGCCCCAGCGTCTTCTGCATTCTGAATTCATTCCTGATCACAAAATATGCCGAAAGACAATTACATTTAATGATACAGTTATCTACTGCCCATGTTTGTATTTACCTAAAATATTCTGAAAGTCATACCTAGAGGAGGTCCACTATGTGCATCATTATTGTTAACAACAGCAATGTCATCACTGAAAGCAACTGTCACATATATACCAGGGGACTTCAAAAAGTACTAGCCGAGGGCTCGGCAGCGTGGGCTAGCAGCTCAAGTCCTCGCCTTGAACGCACCAAGATCCCATATGGGAACCGGTTCTAATCCCGGCAGCTCCACTTCCCTTCCAGCTCCCTGCTTGTGGCCTGCGAAAGCAGTCCAGGACGGCCCAAAGCCTTGGGACCCTGCACCCGTGTGGGAGACCTGGAAGAAGTTCCTGGATCCTGGCTTCGGTTCAGCATAGCATCAGCCATTGTGCTCACTTGGGGAGTGAATGATCGGACAGAAGATCTTCCTCTCTGTCTGTCCTCCTCTCTGTATATCTGACATTCCAATAGACAAATAAATCTTTAAAAAGAAAACAGTACATGAGAAGTGGCTTGTTTTTATGCAAAATATTTTGAAGTTCATTTCTAGTTTGTTCAGAATATGCATTTCCATGCATTTGTTGAATGTATGGTTCAAAAGTCCTTCTCCAGTTATATTCACCCAAAATGCACCTTTTCATACTCTGCTTTTTGTCTGAATATTAACCCTGGTACTATTTACAACTTTGCCACTCGTTTGAATAGTACTTCTACCTTCATTCAAAGAAATGAACCCCCTTTCAAAGCTGGACGCATTCATTCTCTAGCTGCACACATGGATAGGGCTTGTGTGAAAGATTTGCAAAAAAAGACCTTCATTATCATTGGCTTACCAAACTAACCTTCTTTTAGAAAAGAAAAAAACTAGACCAAGCAGTATCAATGTCCATGTGCCCTTTAACAGGCTGTGGCCCTGACAGGAAAGGGAAGCCTGCAGGTTCTACGCTCGCTTGTCTAAGCCTCACCAAAACGGCCAGTGTCAACAAGCCTAGTGACCTGTGCACTCACACCACAACCACCCGGATTCTGTTCAACTCGAAGGCAGCAACGACCAACCCATAATCATTAAGACGTCAAGTAAACTCCAGTGATACAATCTCTAACTTACTCTGGACCTTATATAGAAGCAAGGACATTCCAGGAGCAGGCTTTGGGCGCCATGATTCAAATGTCATTGGGCAACCTCCAGCCCCTTTCAGGGTAGACTGAGTCCTGCCCTGGTAGGAGTCCAGCTTCCTGCTGATGGGCACCCCAGGACGCAGCAGGCGACAGTGCAGTCCTTAGGTCCCTGCCATACATGTGAGAGACCCAGAACAAGTTCTCAGTTCCCTGCTTTGTTCTCACCCCACGGCAGCTGCAGCAGGCGTTACAGGAGTGAGTCCGTGCACGAGAGATCTCTGTCATCTCTCGCTGCCATTCAAATCAAATACACAGGGGAAGGAAAAATCAGTAAGTGATCATTTTCTGAATTGACAAAACCAACTGAAAGCATTCTGCTTCAAATGGTTGGGTCTTCAGCAATATGAGAATGGCCGTGTGTTATTAAACTCATGAGGCTCTGACTTGGAGGAGAATTAGATTTTTACTGCCCTAGAAACTTAAGATCAGTAAATTGAGGGTGGGGATGGACAAGAAATGAGAAGAGCTTATATGATACTACAGCAAGGTCACAAGCAAAGTCTTCATCAGATCAGAGTGGAACAGGGATGCGACGACGACAAGAACCAAAATAACTGTAAGGACAGAGAAAAGCTGACAGAGCCAAAAAGGGAGATTTGAGGTCAGGCCTTCGATTCATCCAGTGCGTTCTAAAGGATCAGGGCATCGCTCACCAGCTGTGTAACTGCAACTCGCCTTCTCACAAGCTATTCAGGGATCCAATCTATGTAACTGCCCATTTTCTACCTTATTCAGTCTCACAGAGCACCCCACAGCACCCACTTTATTTACATTAGACCATTATGGGAATATAAAGCAGAGAGTTAAATAAGCAGAAAGGCACAATATTAACTTTCAAAATCAATAGCAGTTAGGGGTAGAACCTACTTTCTCTTCAGACATCTATTTGGGATTTACATGTATTTTAGCTAGTACAGCTGGCAAAAAAGTAACAGGAAACCTCAGGCTCCAACCATCCACCACACCTGAAACAAACAAAACAGAGCAAAGACAGGAAGCTCTTCCCCCTCTCGCCTTAATCCTCCCAGGACCATGAGCAAACTAAGAAACAGCAACAATGAACTCATCACTGGACCTCGGGTCATTCTAGATCTGTCTCAGTGAATGAAAGATGGTGACCAAGCTCTAGGCAATAGACGAAACTCCTATTAACCGTCCGAGGAACAAACATTATTCTGACCAGATCACCGCACACATGCCGGAAGCAGCGGGAGGAGCACACACCAGCCACCTAGCAGACCACGCCGCATCCTGCCTCCTGCCTTATTCTCCGGGACAGGCAATGCCTCTCTTGGTAAGACCAGCCAGGCCTTCGTTTCCAATCAACTGCATTCACTCCTCTCTAGACTCACAACCGCCTGTAACCACACCCTTGCTTCTCATTTGCCCAATACAGCAACATAACAATGTTTAAATCAACCTTCTACATAAACCCTGCTGCCAGAGGCGTGCACATTCCGGCATGGTCACTTTGGCCCGGCCCCTCCGGCGAGGACACGCCGGCCCCGGACCCTTTTGCGTGGACAACCCAGCATGGACCCCCCGGCACGGACACTCCGACCCGGCCCCGCCCGGCCCCCCAGCCCCCGGCCTACCTCCCGCTCGCCCCGCCACAGCCGCTGCTCCGACACCGGGAAGCCCGTCTCGGCCAAGATGCGCTCCTTGAGCTCGCGCGCCGTCCCGGACGCCGGCACCGTCACGGTCCTGCAGCCCACGCAGCCGGGGACGACGGTCACCCGCACGACCTGCACCAAAGCTACAGGGACCCTCAGGCCAAGGGGGCCCCCCGCGCGGGCCGGCCGCGCCCCGGGGACGCCGCCTCCCTTACCTGTCCCCCTTCGCCGGCATCACCCGCGGCCGCCCCCGGGTCACCGCCGCAGGCCCGGCAGCCACAGTCCCCGCGTGGACCCGCCGGGCCGGAGCCTCAAGGGGCAGGCCGGTGGGGCGCCTGCGGCCCGGCTCCCGGCGCCGCGGCGGGGGAGAAACGTCCGAGCCCGCGGGAAATGCAACAGGAAGGCGCGGCTGAGGAGGAGGAGGAGCGGCAGGAAGGAGGCCGGGGTTCCTGCAGGAGGCGCCGCGGGCACGCGCCCGTTCCTCCGCCAGCAAGTGAGCGCAGGTGTGGTCCCGCCCCGCCCGCGGCCACGCCCCTCCCGCTAGTCCCGCCCAACGCGGCCTTCTGCTGAGAGCCAGCCCCGCCCTCGCTCCCGCCTGGCCCCGCCCCCGCTCCTGCCTGGCCCCGCCCTCGCTCCCGCCTGCTAGCCCCGCCCAACGCTACCTTGTGCTGAGAGCCAGCCCCGCCCTCGCTCCCGCCTGCGGCCACGCCCCCGCTCCTACCTGGCCCCGCCCTCGCTCCCGCCTGGCCCCGCCCAGCCCCGCTTGCAACCTGCAGAGGTGCCTGTGCCCAGCTTGCAGCCAGGCAGTAGCATTTGCAGAAGGAAGGTCTAGACCAGAGATTCAGGCTCCCTGAGCGTGTTCCACAGCGCCTTGAAATGCACAGTGAGACGTTTCCAAGGCCAACGTCTCCTCCACTCCAATGAGGTTTGCTTGTCTGGAGGAAACTTGGTCATGGTCTGTTAGCCATGAGGGGAACTCCGTGGTTACAAAGGACAATGAGTTTTCCATAGTCTTTTAAGGAAAAGAAGTAGGATAAGTGATTCAGCTGACTGGAGCAAGGATGGAGCAAAGCAACCCAGCAAAGAAAGCTACCTGAGGGTAGGAAGGCCCCTCAAACGGAGCCTGAGACATGTTAAAGCTGTGGTGCTTTGGGGCAATGTGGTAATCCTATTATTAGTGACGTCGAGATCTCCCATCTACTGGGGTGCTCCTTGAAGGAAGAATCAGGAGTTGCCCCCACTATTAACCACAGTTGCCATTTGAAAGTGCCATGTGCCTGATAAGCTTTAGTGGGCATACCAACCCTTCCCATGGCTCCTTTCTTTCCATTTTAAATTCAGGAGACACCATGCAGCAGGAGTGGCAGCAGCTGGAGCCAGTGCAGAGGAGGACATACCAGAAGGAGATGCTGCAGAACTGCAGCCACCTCGTGGCCATGGGTGAGGAGTGCCCCTCCTGAATGCCCTCTGGGTGGCGCCGGCAGGCCACTTCATGCCCACTGGGTGGTGCATAGGGTACAGATAAGTGCTCAGGAACCTGGCAGCCCAGCCCTGACCTGAGGGCCCTGCTTCTCCCAAACAGGCAGTGACCTCTCCAAGCCACGCGTGATCGTGAAGTTGGAGCTGGGAGAGGAGCCCTGGCTGGTGGACAGCGAGCTTCCCTGTCTGAGTCCTTTGGGTGAGCAACAAGACTGTTTACTGTCCCAGCCGAGGTGACAGCAGGACCCGTGTGCACGTGGCCCCAAGCTCCCTGCCCTCTGCTGGCACTGGCTGTGGCTCCAGCTCAAGATGTGGTCCACCTTGCCAGGGAGTTTGCTCCCACAGCCCTCAGGCCCCTCTTGGCCCTCCACCTACTACTGGCAACCACCTTTGTTTGCAGACACCCCAAAGTCTTACAGGAAAATCACCATGAGACTTTTGTGTTCACCCTTCCTGGCTTGCATTTCCTCCCTGCTGGATGGCAGCTCCGCCCTCTCTCCTCTTCCCAACTCCACTTCCCCATTCAGTGCTCAGTCAGGGCCTGTGCTGCCCAGGATTGAACACCTGCCCCCGGCCAACAGATGACCTGTAGCACTGACTGCCACGTGCACCCAGCACCTCAACTGTCTCCTGGGTGACCGGCCTGACAGCATGGCAGCATGGCAGCATGACAGCGCCAGGGCCTGTGCTGCTCTGTGCTCCCCACAGTGCCCAAGGACTTGAGCCACCAATCTCCTCCTCCATAATTTGTTTTTGAAAGATTTGCTTTATTTGAAAGGTGGATTCATAGAGAGAAGCAAAAACAGAGAGAGCTTCCATGTGCTGACTCACTCCCCATAAGCTGCAGCAGGGCATTCCAAAGCCAGAAGCCAGGTGCTGCTTCTGGGTCTCCCAGTGGGTGGCAGGGTTCCAAGCACCTGGACCATCCTCTACTGCTTTCCCAGGTGCATTAGCCAGGATCTGGGTCAGAAGTAGAGCATCCTGGACACGAACCAGTATCCATATGGGAGGCTTAGCTTGCTGTGCCATGGTGTATTTTTGGTTTCTGGCTGTTGTTGCTGTGCAAGGCCACTGTCCACACATTCTCACCGTCTGCATATTCCCACTGTCCATGTGTTCTCATGGTGCACGCACCTTCACTGTCACGTGTTCTCACTGTCCACACGTTACCACTGTCCATGCATCCTGTACTGAGAGATGGGCTTTCTTCCTCAGCTACCTGGCCAACGACATGGAAGAGGACAACGAGGCCCCCAAGCAGGCCATCTTCGCATTCCTCTACGGCAAGAACTACACTCAACAGCCCTTCTTCGACAACTGCACCTGCAGTTCATGCGCTGCATGGGCTGGAAGGCCTGGGTCACCCTGGAGGAGTGTGAGGAGGTGGGTGAGGCTGGAGCTGCTTGAGCAGGGCCCATGAGCAGGGCTGCAGCGCCCGGGCTTGGGATCTGGAGGTAGTGAGAAGGGCCAGGGAGGAGTCTCTGAGAGAGTGTTTGTCTTTCCAGATCCAAGCCTATGACCCAGAGCTCTGGGTGTGGGGGCGAGACCGGGCCCTCCTAGCCTAAGCTGCTGCACTGACACCAGTGGTCACCGGCCAGAGGGCAGGTGTGCGCAGGTCCTCGGGGTGGGCTGGGAGGGGGCTGTCTCCAGTCTGGGAGATCTGGGGGCCATTTGAGCTAGACTCCCACTCCATGACCCTCACCCTTTAAAACCTTGTCCAGATCTACAGTGGGAGATGATAAGTTGGGACTGTGTGCACGTCCAAACCTCCCATTCAATTCTGCTGTATTTGAACTAATAATTTGGGTGAATTGCAATCCAATTTTGCTCATATTTGTAATGGAGTGCATATTTTATATGTAGCTCCCACATAATGTATGCATATTATGATGTATTTTTATAAAAATGCTTATGAAATGCTATATTTAGAGATGATATATTAAATTTATTGCACATAAGACACATTACTTGCATACTTTTGTTAGCATTTTGACTGTTGTATATATATATATATATGGAATTTTGTACAATTTTAAGAGTTTTTTAACTTATCTGGCCTTCACACCTTGAACTTGCGTGAGGACCTTGGTCTGTATGTGAGGGGAGAACGTGAACTACACCTCTTGGGGTCATGTAATAAATCAGTCTTCTTACCTCCACGATGCATGCTGGTGGAATCAGGTCTGGGATCATCTCAGAGGAAGTTTCTTTGGAGATCCCTCCAACGGAACTGCTGATCTTAGAAGCCCAACCACCAAGAGACTGTCCGCCAGTGGACTCTGAATAGGTTTCCTTGCGATTGGAACTGCGAGACTGGCAGCAATCCAGAACTGATGAACTACCAAAACTGTTTGAGCAGGACCCTCGGAGCGCGCCTCCCCTTGGGGATCTGGCATGGGTGGTAGGTTGGGTGGGGCTTTGCCCTTTGTTACTCCCCTAACCCCAGATACACGGACAAATTATAACACTAGTGTGGAAATAATGCTATTACCCACTTTCACCCTGTAGCCCTTGACCCTCAGGACCCTAATCAACTAAGTCAGAGTATAAAGAAAAAAAAATTTATAAAACGCTATTTTTAGAGATAATGTATTACATTTATTGCACATAGTTTTGAAATAGCCACTGTTGTGGAAACGTTGCTTGTATACTGTTGTTGGCATTTTGACTGTTATGTTTTATATGTATATATATGGAATTTTGTACAAATTTAAGAATTTTTTAACTCATCTGCCCTTGACACCATGAGGACCATGGTCAATATGTGAGGGGAGAACATGAACTACACCTCTTGGGGTCATGTAATAAAACAGTCTCCTTACCTCCACCATGCATGCTGGCTTTTCTGTCCCATCTTGCGTGCTGTCAGGTGGTCTTGCTGCGCCATGGCGTGGTGGTCCCTTGACTCCCTCGCTGGACCCTGAGCACTGATGGTGACTGACTCTTCACCTGCAAAGGGCCTTGGAGCGGGAGGCGTGGCCTGCACTGCAGTGCAGAGAGACCCAGGGTGCAAAGCTGGCAGGGGCCTGTTGGTTAGATGATAGGGACAAGGAAAGTCAGCTCCTGGGTTAGTCCCCAAACAAAGCTCCACAAGCACCAGGGCTGGGCCAGAGGCACACGCGGGAGGCTGACACCTCTGTGGGCAGCACCGGGCAGCGGGGACATTCACCTGTGCTCAGGGAAGACAGGACCACCCCTCCCTCATGTGCAGGGTCCCACACCTGCGGTGGAGGATACCTCTTCCTCCTCGGCTCCTGAGGCCAATGCACTCTCCCCTCCTGTCACCAGTTCACTGCAGGAAGACCCTGCTGGCCACACCCTGGCTGGCTGCTTCTGCTCCTTGCCTGCTATGTCTGCTCTCTCCAGCACTCCATACTTCCTGCTGGAGGCCAGGCAGCCTGCGGTCTCTTTGGTGACAGTCCCCACCTGTCCCCTAGGCTCAGCAGGCTTCCTCTCTCTCTTTACACAGTCGTGCTCTATGTGCTCCTCTGAACGGAGCAACAGCGTTTGATAGGACGCACCAGACACCCTCTGTGAAGACAGGGCCAGGGAGCCTGCCAGAGTATGGGGAAGTAAAAAGGGCAGCTCCTGCCAATTCCAGAGCTTCCAAACATGGACTTCTTGATCACAAACACAGAGCTACAGAGAGGGACAGAGGGACAGACAGAGAGAAAGCTTCCATCTGCTGGCTTCCTTCCCTGAGGGCTGCAACAGCCAGCACTGTCCCAGGGAGAAGCCCACATTCCAGAACTTCATCAGGGTCTCCTGCACAGGTGACCATTCGGCTATCTACTGCTGCAGCTTCCCAGGTTGTGTTCACGCAGCTGCAAGGGAAACACAGCAGCCGGGACATGAACTGACATCTCTGTGAGATCTTCTGTGTTTGTGGGGAAGGGGGCAAGGAGGGGGCTGGCTCAGAGGCACATGCTCAGGAGGGAGGGAGGGAGGGAGCCATTGCTTTCCACTTCCCTCACGGTAGCCTGTCCATGGAATGTTTTGTGTGTTGTTTGGTTTTGTGCAGGCTGCCCTATCAGTGGGGCAATGTAGGTTGAGGAGGACCAGATGGCACAAGAGCCTCGATTCAGCTCCCAGCAGCGTGGCCATCCAGCCTGTGACCTAGCCGCCAGCTGAGGCACAAACAACATGGCCCCAACCTGGCACCACGAGAGCACAGCACCTGCCTCTGAAGATAGAAAGAGGGACTGATAATATTAGGTTGCATGATAATACTAACTAACAGGCTAGAGAACCAAGTCTGAGGAAGATTGTGTGAGGTATCTGTGGACTCATCCCTGTGCAACTGCAATACTCACTGGTTTGCTCAGGAGTTAGGGTGGCCATGCGTTGAGCTAGGCATGACCAAGGAACCCGCTGGCACTCATGGAAACTCGGGTTGGGAACAGACCCAACTCATCCAGGATGCAGCACCTGCAGGAACACACACACACACAAATAAATGATATGTAGTGGCAAGGGCAACATCATACATCAGCTCACACAAAGGACAAGACAGAGGGTGCAGACTGCATGTAGGGTTGGGGGCTAGAAACCTCTAGAACAAGTGAGATCTGGGTGTGGGAGTCGGCCTGGTGGGGGAAGGTGGGGAACTCCCCAGCTGGGCTCTAGCCCTCACTGCTGAGCACATGAGGCAAGCTGGCAATTGGTCAGTCCGGGCAAGGCTACTCCACTTGTTGTCAAGTGTATCGGGTATTTCTGGTGGAGGGGTAACTGGTGCATGTGGCAGGGCCAGAGAAAATCGTGGCACACTAGCATATGCAGGATTCCAGGAGATGCATTGTGTGCTAGTAGGTTAGGCTATCATAGCAACTTGTAGCATGAAAGCCTGGGATGGCACCAGACTTGACTAGGCTAGGTTGCACCCACCCCCAGTCCCCATAAGAATTGAGCCTTGGGCTGGCTCACCTGGTTAGGCTGCAGCATCTGATGGGAAAGGCCAAGATGGGTGACGGGTTACGCCAGGCTGGGTCAGAGCATGCACTGGCACATCCAAGCTCTATGGCTGGGAGCAGGTCTTCTCGGGAAGGTAAGAGGATGCCCCAGCTAGGGTACGGTTCCCACTGGAGAGTGCAAGAGCCAGAATTGGGGTGGCAAACTGGGCTGGACAGGTCTGCAGTATCCCTCAGCATGTGTGTGGACACGTCTGGGGGTGTGTGCCAAACTTGGTTGGGCTCTAGCACCAACTAGTGCCTGCAAGAGCCAGCGCAGGAACTGGTGCTCTGCAGGACCAGGGCACATGTAGGATGGAGTAGCCTAGGTCTCTGCCCCAACTGAGTCTCGTGATGAACGAGCCTTGGCTGTGCTGAAACATGCAACAGTAAGAACTGGAGGGCACAGCGCCTTGGCCCAATGCCTAAAGTCTTTGCCTTGAAGGCACCAGGATCCCATAGGGGTGCTGGTTCTCATTCTGGCAGCCCTGCTTCTCATCCAGCTCCCGGCTTATTGTTGGGGAAAGCAATCAAGGACAGCACAAAGCCTTGGGACCCTGCACCCACATGGTAGTCCGGCAAGAGCATCTGGGCTCCTGATTGGGATCAGTGCAGCTCTGGCCATTGTGCTCACTTGGGGAGTGAATCATTGGACAGAAGATAGTTCTCTTTACTTCTCTTCCTCTTTGTGTATGATTTTGAAATCAAAATGAACATACAGTTTAAAATATAAAAAGAACTGGAATGCTTTGTAGGCCAGCCCGGAAAGGCCACTGTTCCTGGCAGATCTAAGGATGTGGACTAAGTAGTGTGAGCCCACTGACCCAACAGTGTGCAAGAAATTGGCTTTGGGAGAGATTCTGATAGGGGAGCTTGGGATACTATTCTGTCAGGACGCAATGCCTACAGGTGAGCGCAAGAACCACAATAAGGTGCATTCCAGAACCAGACCAGGGAAAGGTACCCAGCAACATATATTTGCCATAGGCTGGTGGCAGATTAGGCTGAACCAGTGCACACCACCCACTGGTGAATCTGAGCACCAGGACAGAGTGTGGGTCAGGCCACACCTCGTCACAACACATACCAGTACACAGTACAGCTGGGATTGGGTGCCTACCTGGCTGGGCTACATTGTAATGCTCACCAGCTGAAATTAGGGTGGGCCAGCCGGGGCCAGGCTAGAGCACCCACTGGCAAATGCCAAGACAAGGTGGGCTATGCCAGACTGGGCTGCAATACCCAATCAGCACACGTGAGAACCAGGGGAGGCAAGGGCAAAGCTGGAGGGGGAAAGTGGATGGCTCCCCTGCTGGACAGCCACTCCCACTGCAGACCATCAGTTGGGATGCAGGCACACCAAACCGGACAGGGCTACAACACCTGTGGCCTCATGTAAGCCAGATCAGGGAAGAGCCAGGCTGGGCTGACTGTCCCTACTGGTGCAAGCATACAGCACAATGGGTGAGGGTTGGTTGCCTTTGCCACAGCTTCAGACGGAACATGCTGGCACTGGGGGCTAATTCTGTCAAGCTAAACTGCACAACCACCTGGAAACTGCATGATCCAGAAGTGGGCCCAGGACAGAAATAAATAATGAGCACGTCCCTCTTGGGTCACCATTCCCACTAGAAAACCAGTCCTGAAAACCAGGACTGGGGCAGACCTGGCGGGACAGAGTGGCACTCACCAGAATGTGTGGGGGCTGGAGAGTGGAGCTGGTTGGGTTGAACTAGGCTTCAATGCCCACTGACATGCATGAGAGTTGAATGGGATGTGGGACAGGCTGGGCCAGTTTGCTGTACATACTGGCAACCACGGGCATCTGGGCAGGGGATGGGCCTGGTGGGGGTTATTGCGGGTTGCTATGACTAGGCTGCAACTCCCAATGATTTTTTTTTTTTTGCCTGAGGGCCGAGTGTGTGCTGGGCAGAATCAGGATGGACTGCAACACCATTTGGTTCATGAGGAAGACAGCGCTGGAAAGGCAACTGACCCAGCAATTGCAACCACCAGCATATGCATAAGCTGACTCGGGTGACAAATTGTGCCAGACCCTGTACTGGCATGCACACACAAGATTCTGTTCTGGAATCACCTCAGACCAACTTTCCCTGGGGATCCCTCCAACTCAACTGCTCATCTCAGAACACTAACCATGCACAGAAGTGCAGGTTCCATGGTCTGTTCATGGAGTGCAAGTGCCAAAGCTGAGCCTCCTCAGAGACTCACACGGAGCAGTGGACAGCATTTCCAGGTGCACGTGGAAGATATGGCAGTCCATCAGAAACTTCAGAGGACACTTGGTACCACAACAGAGGACAGAAGACAGAACAAATCCTTCAACAATCAACTCCCCCAGCCATGTGTTGGCAATGAATACCTCGGCAAACAGAGACTCTAAGGTGGACTATGTCAATCACTGCATTCTCGAGAGATTCCATCACGCTTGGAATGGCGAGATTGGCAGGAATTCAAACCTGTTGAGCTACCACAACCTCTTGAGTAGGACCTTCAGAGCATGCCCCGAGTCGGTTACTTGGCATGGCGTGGAGGCTAGCTGGGGCTTCTCCCTTTATTTACCTTCTTCAAACACATACAGAACAAGAAAATGTGGAAACAAAGGTCTCACCCAATTTCCTGTAGCCACTGACCGTATGTGCATTAAACAACTATGAAAATGTATCAAACACAAACCAAAAAAAAAACACCAGCCAGGGTAGGTGTGTGACACACTGACTGAGGTCTCCACACTCGCTGACACACACAAGAGCTCTCTCTGGGAGCAGACATTCGAGGTCAGTTCACGGCACACACTGGGTGCAGGACAACCTGCTCTGGACTTGGAGCTAAAATGTGGCAACAACTCCACAGTCCCCGTGTAGTGAACAAAATCAGTGGTGGCATCTCCTGAAGGGGGTGGGTGTAGTACTTAGCTTTAGAAAGTGCAAGCTTTTGGGAGAATTAAGATCTGCTGGAATCAGGCGAGGACACATTTCAGCAGACAGAAAAATGTTAGCCCATGTGAAGCACAAAGGGCACATTCCAGGAAATAGGGGAGGACAGAATGACAGCAGAGGGGCACCTGGAGACTGACAGACACAGGAAAGCAGCAGACAAAACGCTGTGGTGTTGCAGTGACCAGTAACCCAGCGGCATTCAGCAAGTGGCGATCTGCATTGCACTGGCGCTCAGAACCCCAGCAGCAACAAGGTGGGAAGGGGCGTTCACCAGAAGCCTAGGAGAACTGTATGTGTTGGGAGCGAACCTGGCCTGATCCACACTCTGTTCTGGTGCTCAGATTTGCAACTGGGTGATGTGTACTGCTTCAGTAGCAACTTTTCATCCTACAGATACACAATACACTTTTATTTTTATTTTTATTGGAAAGGCGGATAGACAGAGAGGAGAGACAGAGAGGAAGATCTTCCATCCCATGATTCACTCCCAAGTGAGAGCAACGGCTGATGCTATGCCAATCCGAAGCCAGGAGCCTCTTCTGGGTCTCCCACACGGGCGCGGAGTCCCAAAGCCTTGGGCCGTCCTCCACTGCTTTCCCAGGCCACAGGCAGGGAGCTGGATGGGAAGCCGGGCTGCCGGGATCAGAACCGGCACCCAGATGGGATCCCGGGCGTGCAAGGCGAGGACCCAAACCACTGCCACACCACGCCGGGCCCACAATACACTTTTGCTTTTCATCAGTGAATGGAACGTTCTCAGGAACTGACCATGTTTAGGCCACAAAACAAGCCTCAGCAAACATAAATAACATCAACATTATACCATGCATCATGGAGTGAGCTAGAGACCAAGAACTCAAAGCAGTCAAGAAGACTTGCAAACACATGGAGGCTGAATAATATGTTACCACATGAGCACTGGATTCGAGAGGAAATGAAAGGAGAGATTTAAAAATTGCTTGAAACCAATGAAGGCATCAACACATAGATTAAATCTGATGAGACACAATCAAGCCAGTGTCAAAATTCATCTCAATCCATGCTTACATTCAGAAACTAGAAAAGCATCAAGTAAATCCACTCTCCTTACAGGAGTCAGACAAACCAGACCAACAACAGCAAGCAATCCCAACATCATGAAGGAAAAGAAATCATCAAAATAAGCGGGGAAATAAACCAAAGAGACACCAAGACTACAGTTCATCAGCTCAATGCATCAAAGAGCTGGTTCTTTGAGAAAATCAACAAAATACACTCCCCACTAGCACAACTCTTCAAAACAAGGAGGGAGAAGATACACATCAATAGCATCAGACATCAGAAAGGAAACAGAACAACTGATACCTCAGACAGACAGACAATTCTTACAAACTATCACAAGCAACTCTACGGAAACAAATCAGAAGAGCTAGTAGACATGGATAGATTTTTGGACACATACAAACCACCAAGACTGAATCAAGAAGCAATTGACAATCTAAATGGACCTGTAACATCATTGTCTGTGTTTCAGTCCTTTCCACTCAATCTCTACCATCTCAAAAAAGAAATAAAGAAAAGTTCAGAGAACTAATAGTGATATCCCATTGGTCACTGGTCATCTTTGACTTTTGCAAACTAATTTCTGCTTTTAAGATCCTGTGAAGATGAGAAATACATGCACATATGAACTATCCCTCAGAACAAATCATTTCCCCAGAAAGCAGTTGCTTAGCTTCACTTATGAGCACTTTTTCTGAATATATATCAATGTAGGCACAGCGATTTGGCATAGTGGCTAAAGATCTCGCCTTGAATTTTCTGGGATCCCATATGGGCGCTTGTTCTAATCCCGGAGCTCCACTTCCCATTCAGCTCCCTGTTTGTGGCCTGGAAAGCAGTCAAGGATGGCCCAAAGCCTCGGGACCCTGACCTGCATGGGAGAATTCATGGAAATTCCTCTCTCCTAGCTTCAGATCGGTGCAGCTCCAGCCACTGTGGTCACTTGGAGAGTGAATCATTAGACATAACATCTTCCTCCCTGTCTCAAATAAATATAAATATTTATTAATAATTACATATATATGTATGTGTGTATTTACATTTATGTCAACGCTGGTCCTGGTGTGATAGCTCAATTGGATAATCCCCCCCCTTGCATGCAAGCACCAAGATCCTACCTGTGTGCTGCTTTAACTTCTGGCCGCTCCATTTCCCAACTAGCTCCCTGCTTGTGGCCTTGGAGGACACGGGGAATAGCCCAAAGCCTGGGGACCCTGCACCCGCATGGGAGACCTGCACAAAGCTTCTAGCTCCTGCCTTCTGACTGGCTTGGCTCTGGCGGAGTGGCCATTGCAGAGTGAATATATAGCCATTCACACAATTCAAGGGAGTCTGTGTACCAACTGACTAACACAAGCACTGTTTGTTATAAGTGATATTGCCATGTAACCTAGCGATGGATCCTGGTACATGCATACAGTGGAAAACTCAAAGGTTACAAAAAAGCAATGAAAAACAAACGTCTGTAGAAGAATCTCTAGGTCATACTGTTAAGTGAAGCAAACATAAAAGGCAGATGTTGTGTGCACATTACAAGGGGGGAATGATTGAGGAATAAGGGAAGGACACGTTTAAACAAATGGAGAAACATCAGCCCGTGTGAAGCACGAGGGGAACATTCCAGGAAATAGGAGAGCACTGAATCACAGCAGAGGGGGACAAGAGACTGACAGACACAGGAGAGCAGCCGACACAATGGTGTGGTGTTGCAGAGACCTGATACCCCAGCTGCTTTCAGAACACCACTGGCAGCCAGAACTACACCAGCAACAAGCTGGGAAGGGACTTTCACCAGGAGCTCAGAAGGTGAACCCAGACAAACAACTGCCCGTGCTGCTGGCCTGTTGGATTTCACCAGGAGCAGAGACAGAGCAGCACGTCCCAGACGGGCAGTGAGGGAACAGGGTGGATCTCACAGCCCAGTGGGCTCCCACAAAGCCGAGTCAGGTGTCATTTGGTATAGGGAGGCAAAGGCTATGGGACAGGACTGAGCATGCACTGAGCTGGGAGTGAACGCATTTCTGGCTCATTTGTTGAGTTAACTGCAACAAAGTGCCATCCTACAGGTTCCACCCAAGAGAGGCACGGGCAGCCCTCAACCTGATAGCCAGCAGATCAACAACTCTACTAGCGGCACATCACGTGCCACTTTGTACAGTGTGGAAAGACTTTAAGACTGTAGGACAAGAGTGAGCTGTGCATGTGCTGAACGGGGATGAACTCACTGAGCTCACTGCATTGGTCCTTACTTAGTTCCTACTTGGATCCCCACCCTCTCTTGCAACGACCATCAGGGTCGCTCCGGATCCCCTGCCCCCACCCCCAAGAAAACTACAATAGATACACAGAAATACAAGCAAAGCTTAGAACCAGACAGGAAACGGTCAGCATGGATCCACATATACCTTACAAGTCAGGAAACAAATGATTAGTTACTCCTCACTAGGGGATTGGAGATTTCTCTGCACACCCCTCCTAAAACGCTTCTGCACCTCAACTGTTGACAAATGCCTTGTTGAAGTTACAAGCCAGTTTAGACTATCCTAAAATCTGCCAAGTTCAGCAAAATTATGCTTCAACACTGTAAACTGCCTAATACTAAAATGAAAATAGACACGAGACAGCTGAAAGCACCCGATAGCCACTTCAAGGTGTATAGCAGCCGGTCCTGTGTATCAACAAAAATTGAAATGTCAATGAAGTAGTCACAGGATGTGGTTAAGAACTTGCATTGTTTTAGCATATTGATGACTCAATACCATGTCAATTCATTCCATAATGTTGCAAACTGTCGTTGATGTTGTGCTGGGGCTTTCAATTGATAGGGATGACATTCTGCCAGCTCTACCTTTAGACCAGAGAAGGTCTCCCCAACAAACTGCTGAATGTATCTGGACAATAAGATGCTGGACTCTATGCTTGGTGTATGATTGCAATGAAAGAATCTGGACTTAACTTGAACTGTAGTACTGCAACAAGGTGGAGGAATCCACACTGAGCGGAGGGCAAGGGGAGGGATTGGGGGAATCCCAGAGCCTATGAAACTGTGTCACATAATGCAACCTAATTAATTCAAAAAAAGAGTTTGGGTGAAAAACATTGAGCAAATCATAGCCTTACTCACTTTCCTGTAGCCCTTAGCCTTTCTTGCCCTAATCACCCCTGTGAAGATTATCACAAATAAAGAAAACAAAAGTCATGGGTATCCCAGGAGGTATGGAAAGGGAAGCTGGGGTTCAAGGTGTATTCAACCAAATAATAGGGAAATTTTCCCTAATCCTGTGAAAGAATTGGGGATTCTAATTCCAGGAAGTGCACAGAACTCCCAACTCCCTTAACCAAAAGCGATCCTCACCATAAAACATAACTAAATATTAGAATGAAAATAGACACAAGACAGCTGAACAGTAATCTAGAGCCATTTAAGGTGTACAGAACCCGGTTGTATATAAACTAAAATGGAAATGTCAATGAAGTAGTCACAGAATGTGGTGAAGAACTTGCATTTTTTTTTTAACATATTGGTTACTCAATACTATGTCAGTTAATTCCATAATGGTATCAATTCTTGCTGATATTATGTTGCGGCTTTTAATGGATTGGGATGATATTCTGCTGGCTCTCCCTTCAGACCACAGAAGGTCTCCCCAACAAGCCGTTCAACTTCTCTAGAGTACAAGGGGCTGGACTCTATGCTGGGTATATGCTTGCAAAGAAAGAATCTCAACTGAACTTGAACTCTGGTCATGCAACAAGGTGGAGGAATCCACCATGGGCAGAGGGGTGGGGGAATCCCAGAACCTGTAAAACTGTGTCACATAAAACAATGTAATTAATAAAAACAAAACAAAACAAAAGAACAAACAGAAAAGAAAAAAAAAAAAAGAAACAAAAATGGCAATTAAACTCACAGGAGACCTCTCACAGGAAACTCTACTGGCCAGAAGAGACTGGAGCAACATCTTCCCAATCCTCAAAGCACAAAATGGTCAGCCCACGATGTCGTACCCAGCTAAATTTTGTCTTCACAAATGAAATAAAATGCTTCCAAAGCAAAGAAAAGGGAAAAGAATTTGCCTCTTCCAAAACTGCACTACACAGAAGACTTAAACAGGTTCTCTTGACAGAGTAAAGGAATACCACCCACCAAAACCAAGAACATCCCAGGAAAAGAACAACAGAAGACTCAATCAATGAACAACCCATTGCTAAAACGACAGGACCAAATTACCACCCATTTACACTAACACTGAAGAGAAATGGCTTCAACTCCTCAATCAAACGTCATAGATCAGTAGACTAGATCTAAAAGAAAAACAAACACATCTGTTTCTTGCCAACAGGACACATCTCTCACCAACAGAAACTAGATCTCATGGATTTTGGAGAACTGGGCCTCCTCACTTGCTAAGCCTGAGCAGTGGACAGCATGCCCAGATGCACTTGGGGCAGATGGCAGCTCACCCAGGTCTGCAGAGGACATTGAGTACCATGTAGACGATGGGAGACAGAACCAATCGGACAACTCTCCAAACCAGGCTTTAGCATCAAGCATCGGGGCAAACGGACACTCTCAGGTGGACAATGTCAGCCAGTGGACCTTGGAAGAATTTCCTCATTCTTGCAGCAACAAAACCAACAGCCTTTCAGAACTATCACAACCCCTTGCGCAGTGCCCTCAGAGCCTGATCCACATCTGGGACCCTGGGATGATATGGGGTGGCTGTCCTCCACCCCCCGGCACTCATGCGGTTAGGATGCTGGGTATGGCTTCACCTCTTCTTCTTCCCTTTCCCCAAGAACAAAGAGAACAAAATGAACATCAGAAGCGATGGTGTCATGCACGGGAGCCTATTCCTCCACCCTTCCCATGGGATACACTGGTACACATGGACATGGATCCATCTCAACTACATCATCAACACCAAAATAAAATCATTTTATCAGACTTGTTGTGGATGAGTAGGGAGGCCAGAGGCCTGGAGTGTGGCTGTGGACAGTGTGGTCAGAGATGGGGTCCTGGGTCAACCAAACAAATGGTCCACACAGGGTCAGGTGTTAGGCAGGTATGGCAGTTACTCCTGCGATGCTTCGAGCTGGTTGCCAGGTTGGAATAACAGATGACATCAGAGGATTCTGCCCCTCCTGATTGGAGGAGCCACACTCACTGGCACCTGCCAGCACTGGCTAACAGCGTCTTCTCCGAGCTGGGCTTCAGTGTTGACTCCCACGCTGAGGAAGATACGACACGGTGCGCTTGAGCCAGCCAGGCTTGATCGGGAAGGACTGAGAGAGATCAGGGTGTGGGTCCGCAACAGGGAGCCACGGTTTTGAGAAAGACCATGGCCAGCTGCGAACCGGACCCCCAGATCGAGGACTGTCCCCTGGAGGCGCTGGTGGATGATGAGGTCCCAGGACCACCAGATGAGGGGCCCGAGGGAGCAGGTGACTCACAATCTCACTGGGGAGGAGGAGGGTGGCAGCAGTCCTAGGGAGCTGAGGACAAGTGTGATGGCAAAGAAGGCCTCGGGGGGTCAGGATTGGAGGAGAGGCCTCCAAGAGGAGACCAGGATGCCCACAAGGACACAACCCCAGGGAGCTAGGCACGGCAGTGGGGGGATTGGGAATGGGGCAGGTGTCCTGGCTTCCATTACAGGCTAGAAGACAGGCTGGGCAATGTTGGGTGTTGGGGGTGGTACCAAGTGTGCCATGTGTCAAGGAGCAGGCGGCCTCAGGAAGAGGCCCCAAGCTGGGGCTGGGGAGCATGGCAGCTTTCAGTTATTCTGTGGGGGCCAAGACTAGAGATGGCCCGTCACGACAGAGCCTATTCCTTCCCACAGCCCCACACGTGGACACCAGCTCCCAGCCCCAGAGTTCTGCCGGCAGCACAAAGAGGCCTTGGTCCACAGCCTTCTCAAACTCGGGGTCAGACTCAGAGACAGAGGTGACAACAGAGATGCAGGGCATATGGCCTCGGGGCTGCAGGGCGAGCTGGCCCCGGAGACCAACCCAAAGGTGCACACAAAGCACAGAGCCCACGGAAAATTGGGCTGTGGAGTGGCTCCTGGGGCTGAAGATGAGGCTCAAGAAGCAGCGTGTGTCGACGGTGCTGCCTGAGCACCACAAGGTCTTCAACAGGCTGCTCGGTAGGGCATGAGACTCGGGGAGGGTCGTGGGGGGTGCTTCGGTGGGTAGGGACAGGTCCTGGGGGACCTGGATGGAGCCTCGCGTGTGTAGCCAGAGAGACTGGGGGCCTGGGGAGAGCCCTGGATCTGCCAGCCTCTCTGATACACATGAGCTCTTGCTGCCCATGTCCACCAGCGGGGCTGCGGAGATGCCGGGCTCACTGTAAATGCCGGGCTGTCTCCCACTGATCACCCCATACAGACTGAAACAGGCCTCAGTGGCACATGGGCAGCCACGGGCATGTGCCCAGGCCCAGGACACACATCCATGCTGGACCAAGCCCTTCCTCACTGGCAGCCACAGACCCTTGCTTGCCAGCCACATGTGCCCAGCCTCTGCATGGCTGCTGGACCCTTGGCTCTGACCTGACACTTCCCCAGAAGAGGCCAGGGCCCGCCTGCTTCTCAGCCTAACACACTGGCCCCTTTCCCCAGAGGATCCCGTGGTCAAGCGGTTCCTGGCCTGGGACAAGCAGCTCAGAGTATCTGACAAGGTGAGTGGGCCCGACACACGGGGATAGATTGGGTTGGGGGACACAGGGCATAGCACCCCTGCAGTCATCTGCCCCTGCACGTGCCTCCACCCAGCACGCACACACAGTGCCTGCCCTTTCCTGACGGGCCCCGCATGTATGACGGAGCCTGTGGCATCTCTGCTCCCCACTGAGACTGCTGCCTCTGTGCCAGGCCCCAGGTCAGGCCAGCCTGGATGTCACAACTCTCGTGGGCATCCCTGATGATCAGGGCCCAGGTGCCCAGCTTCCTGCTCCTCCAGAGCCCTGGGAACCCCAGCTGCCCTCACACAGGGCCCTGGCAGTGGCAAGGCTACACTGAGTGGCAACAGCCCACTGCCCCAATCCCCACCACCCTGTCCTGATTCTCGTCAAGTCATGACTCGTGTCGTGCTGCCCTCTCTCCCTCAGTACCTGCTGGCCATGGTCATCGCCTACCTCAGCCGAGCCGGCCTCTACCCTGGCAGTACAGGCGCATTCATTTCTTCGTAGCTCTGTGAGTATTCTGCTTCCCGACTCTCTGCCCTGGAACATGCAGGACTGAGTCCTCCCTCCACCTGCAACAGCAGAGTCAGCTCCAACACCACACCCTCCCTCTGCTTCTCTGGCCTCCCAGCGCTGCTGCCCAGCCCGCTTCCGGGGGCACCCTTTCTGATCCCTGACCTGCTGGGCCCAGGCCCGTGTGGCAGGGTCACGTCACAGTGCCCACAGGCTCTTACAGGCTTGGCCCTACTTGAGTGTAAGATGACAGCTCAGCTCCTGCCCTTTTGTGGCACCTCATTCACTCTGCACAAGGCCTTGCCTGGTACATGCCATGGGTCAGAGAGTGTGACAGGGAATGTGGAACTACAAGCTGCATGTGGAATGAGTGCACGGGAGTGGATGGACACGCTGTGTCTGCCCTTGGGGGCACGTCTGTGTCGTTGGGGAGGTGTGTGCACCTGCATCATGGTGAAGGGGTGGGGAGGGGGAGGGCAGGGATGCAGTGCCCAGGGCCCAGGAGGGAGGCATTCTCTGCCAGTTCCTGTCCAGCTACAGGGGCACTGAGGGCTCCCATGCAGAAGCTGAGCTTGGCCAGAGGTCTTCCCGCTGGGCCCGCGCAAAGAGATGGGCTTCTTTTCCCAGCTACCTGGCCAACGACATGGAGGAGGACGAAGAGGACGACGAGCCTCCCAAGCAGGCCATCTTGTCCTTCCTCTTCGGCAAGGATGACGCCCAGCGGCCCCTCTTCGACCACCTGCGCCTGCAGTTCATGCGCTGCATGGGCTGGAAGGCCTGGGTCACCCTGGAGGAGTGTGAGGAGGTGGGTGAGGCTGGGGCGGCTTGAGCAGGACCCAGGAGCAGGGCTGCAGGGCCCGGGGCTTGGGATGTGGGGACAGGCAAGAAGGGCCAGGGAAGAGCCTCTGAGGGAACGTTTGTCTTTCCAGATCCAAGCCTATGACCCAGAGCTCTGGGTGTGGGGGCGAGACCGGGCCCTCCTAGCCTAAGCTGCTGCACTGACACCAGTGGTCACCGGCCAGAGGGCAGGTGCGTGCAGGTCCTCGGGGTGGGCTGGGAGGGGGCTGTCTCCAGTCTGGGAGATCTGGGGGCACCCTGAGCTGCACTCCCTTTTGTCAGCCCCACCTTTCTAAACCTGGTCCAGATCCACAGTGGGAGATGATTAGATGAGATGATTGGATGGGACTGTGTGCATGTCCACACCTCCCATTCAATTCTGCCGTGCTCTGCAGTCACCCACACTCACTTTCCAACAACCCTCACCACGTTGGCCACTCCAGCATCAACGCTGGCCCCTGACTCCCACCCCTGCCGCCTTGTCCCCTCCTGCAAGCTTCCACCCCAGCAACACCTCCAGCATGGCCAGTGCAGCTGCACAATTGTGTGGCAGCTCTCATGGGGGACATGCATGCATGACTCTCCTTTGGGGTGGGGAGGGCACCAGCTAAACATCTCTATCTACTTTCCAAGTATTCCTATGCTCATGGAATTTGCCAGAACGCGGAAGGGTAAGCACAGCAACATCCTGCGTGGTGGTCACCCCGACTCATCAGTTCCCGTCAGGGATGGGGGCTGGGCAAGGACGCACCTTGGGCCGTGAGCTGAGTGGTTAGGGTCGGGATTGGGCATGGGCTCTCCTGTTGGCGAGTGGCCCACCTCAGGCCCAGAGTCAGGGACCCCCACTGACAGGCCGAGGATGGCTGACAAAGACCAGAGTTCAGAACCAAGGGCCAGGGCGCCAGGGAGTCTGTCTCCCAGCCCACCCGTGGGGACTGAACTGGCTGCGAGTCACGTCTGACTGGGTCTCTCCTGCTTCCAGGTCGGTGAGCCCAGGGGAGACGTTCTTCAGCAACAGCAGCAGTCAGACACCAAGGGCCACTGCGAGACAGGCGACAGGCCTGCTGGCCGACAGTCTGGAACAACCCAGACTCTTCAACAACAGCGTCCCCGCCAAGTACTCCTGCCAGCTGTGGGCACTCCCGGGGCTGTGCGGTGGGACAGGCCTTCTATCCACTTCCATCCTGGCCCGACACTCCATCAAACTGGCACAACTGATCTCCTCCCCTGAGACAGCAGCTGCAGCCCTACTCCTTTATTGATTTAGTCACTCAGTTTCCAACTATCTGCTCCCCACGGTCGAAAACCATCAGAGGGGTCCCACTCTTGAACCCATCATTTGGGTGAATTGCACTCACCCAAATTTTACTCATACTTCTAATGGAGTGCATATTCTATATTTAG
>NW_024465729.1:0-2312 GCF_017591425.1 Ochotona curzoniae
AGACAGGACTCCTTGTGGGTGTGCATGCGTCAGTCACTCGGGGAGCAGACACTGCAGGTAAAGGCTCAGCCGGCAACACCAGCATCCCATGAGGCCGCCAGCTCGTGTCCCGGCTGCTCCACTTCTGACCAGCTGTCTGCGAGTGGCCTGGGAAAGCAGCAGAGGATGGCTCAAGTACTTGGCCCCTGTTGCCCACGTGCAAAATCCAGAAGAAGCTCCTGGCTTCAGCCTGGTCCAACTGCAACCTTTGCTGGCATTTGTGGAGTGAACTGGACGGTGGAAGATCTCTCCCTCGCTGCCTCTCAGTAATGTCCTGCTGACTGGCTTACCCTCCACTGTCACTGCTGACCTCCCCAGGCTGTGCCCTGTGCTCCAGGGCTGCCGTCTTCATGGAACGTCCGGGCTGACTGGCACAGCCCGCTCACCTTTCACTTGCTCCCTCTTTGCATTCTTACACCTTTTTAAGATTTTTTTTTTTATTGGAAAGTTAGCTTTAACGAGAGGAGGAGTTCCATCTGATGATTCACTCCCCAACTGGCCACAATGGCCAGAGCTGAGCCAATCTGAAGCCAGGAGCCAGGCGCTTCTTCTGGGTCTGCCATGCGGGTGCAGGGTCCCAAGGCTTTGGGCCGTCCTCAACTGCTTTCCCAGGCCACAGGCAGGGAGCTGGATGGAAAGCAGGTCAGCTGGGACATGAACCAGTGCCTATATGGGATCCCAGTGTGTGCAACACGAGGACTTCAGCCACTAGGCTACCGTGCTGGGCCCTCGCATCTTCCTTAATTATTTCTTTGCATCTACTTGGAAGGTGGACTGACAGAGGGAGGAAAACACCTTCTATCTACAGTACCACTCCCAAATGCCAGAGCTGACCCAAGCCGGAGCCCAGCGCCCAAAATGCCCCCCAAATCTCCCACGAGGGGGAAGGGGCCTGTTTGACACTAGCATCCTCCATCATCCCCCAGTTTGCACCGGCAGGAAGCCAGAATCAAAGTTGAGGAGCCGGGACTTGAACCTGCGTTCCTATGGGATGCACATGTTCCAGGCAGGAGCCTGACCCATAGCGCCACAGCACCCACCCCTGAACCCTCTACTTAACAAGTTACATTTATGTTACTTGAGAGAGTCTAGACAGGGAGATCTTCCATCTACTGGTTAAACCCCACAAATGGCTGCAGCTGCTCCAGCTGAGCTGCTCCTAAGCCAGAAGCCAGGGGTTTCGTCCAGGTCTCCCACGTGGGTGCAGGGGCCAAGCATTTGGGCCATTCTCCACCACCTTCCCAGGCCAGCAGCGTGGAGATGGGTCTAGTGGGCAGCCAGGACTCCAACCAGTGTCCATATGGGATGCCAGTGTGTAGGCAGAGGGCTAACTTGTTGCACTACTGACGCCTGCACCTTCCTTTTCAAAAGTGTGCTCTTGTAGGTAGCACATTGTTCCATCTTGCCTTTTTCCCCGAGTCAGTCTGACAGTTCTGCATGTTAATTGGGCTTTTTAAGCCATTCACTTGTACTGTGCTGAGGGAGAGGTTGGGCTCCAGTGTGCTGCTTCCAGTTTGTCCCCGTTGGGTTGTCAGTGGGAAGGCGGCTGTGGGAATGGTGGCTGCTTTGGGGTTGCTGGTGTGCTGCTGCAGTGTGTCCCAGCTCAGCAGGAGCTGCTTTCCTGGGTCCCTCTTGTTGCCTTGGATTTCCACGCGCAGTGTGCACACAGCAGTCCACAGTTATGTTTTAAATGACTGCTTGTGTGATGCCCTTTGCTGGAGTAGATTCCTGCTGTTGGCCGGAATCCCAGACGTGTGCTGGTTCAAGTCCAGCAAGCCTCCACATTTGATCCAACTCCCTGCTTATGGCCTGGGAAAGCAGCAGAGGACGGCCCAGCTCTGGCCGTTGTGGCCATTCAGGGAGAGAATCAGCAGGTGATTCTCTATATCTATATCTGTATTTATATCTATATCTATGTTCTAGTTGTCTCTTCTCTGTAACTCTGCCTTTCCACTTTTATTTGAAAAAAATCTAAAAAGAAAAAGGAGGTGACGGGGAAGTCCAGCAGCTGGTGGGCTGGCCGTGTGCACTGTGGCCCCTGGCCGTGAACAGCACAAGGGTGGAGGTCCAGGAGTCTGGTGGGGGATGATGGTGGTGGGTGTTTGTTGCCCTTGCGTTGTGGGGGCTGGGCTGGCTCTGGGTGTCATGTCTGGCACAGGGCAGAGCCCCGAGGCAGAGTGGGCACCAGGCGACCCCGCACACATGTCCCACTTCGTGTCTCACTGCCGTTGCAGGGGCCCGTGTCATTCAAGGACGTGGCCGTGGGCTTCACA
>NW_024465730.1:0-2256 GCF_017591425.1 Ochotona curzoniae
AATTCACCTTTTCACACTCTGCTTTTTTTTTTTTTCTCATCATTAGCCTCTATTTTATTTTTTTTATTTATTATTTTTTATTATTATTATTATTATTATTATTATTATTTTATTACATTGCATCATGAGACACAGTTTTACAGGCACTGGGATTCCCCCCTCCCCTCCCCAAAACCCGCTCCCCCCCCCATGGTGGATTCTTCCATCTTGTTTAGAGCCTTACAATTTTACAATTCTTTGATGTAGATCAGAAGCAGTCTACTCATATCGATTATTGATTCCTTGATTACTTCACAATATCTTATTGCATGAGATACAGGTTGTTTGGGGTTGAAATAATATTACTGTTTCAGATTGACATCAATTCATAACAACCACATCAACAACAACACCAACAACATCGACAACAAAGTATATCACCCTGAAAAAAAGTAACACCACTGAATAGCCAACACATGCATGACAAAAAGGAAACACAGAAGTCTCTCGGGAAAAATGGTGCCATCATATACTTCATAAGCACATGATGAATTCTACTAGAGAATAGAGATTATTTGGAAGCAACCAAACTGAAGTAAAAACATCAAAAAACCAGCATAGATTGGACTGTTGGAGTTACCCTTTCCATGTTGGCTTCCTTATATGAGAGAGAATATATGGTATTTGTTCTTTTGTGATTGACTCATTTCACTCAGCATAATGGTTTCTAGTTGGGACCACCTGGTTGTAAATAGAATAATTTTGTTTTTCTTAATAGCTGCATAATATTCCATGGAGTAGATATACCACAGTTTCTTTAACCACTCTTCCTTGGACGCACATCTGGTTTGCTTCCACGTCTTTGCAATTGTAGATTGTGCTGCTATAAATATAGAATTACAGATCCCCTTCTCACAGGCAGATTTCACTCCTTTTGGGAATATTCCTAGGAGCGGGATAGCTGAGTCATATGGCAGGTTTATTTGCAATTTTCCCAGCACTCTCCATACTAATTTCCATAGTGGTTGTACTAGCCTACACTCCCACCAGCAGTGAAGGAGGGTACCTTTCTCCCCACATCCAATCTTCAGCCCAGAATAACTTACCCTGCAAAGCTCTCCTTTGTCTTTGAAAATGAAATAAAATTCTTCCACAGTAAAGAAAAATTTCAGGATTTTGCCTCATCTAAACCTGCCTTACAAATGATATTCAAGGATGTTCCCATGAAAGAAAAAAGAAATAACAACCACCAGAAACAAAGGCAAATGTGGAGAACATCCCACTAAAAGGCTAACAAACGACTCAATTATAGAACAACACGTCGCCATAATGACAGGACCAAACTGCCCCATATCCATAATAACTCTGAATGTAAACGGCTTAAACTCATCAGTCAAACGCCATAGATTGGAGGACTGGATCAAAAAACAAAGCCCTACTATCTGCTGCTTACAGGAGACACATCTCACCAACAAAGATCAGAAAAAATTGAAAGTGAAAGGATGGAAAAAGATATTCCAAGCAAATGGTAAGGAAAGACGAGCAGGTGTAGCCATTCTTATATCAGATGACATGGACTTTGACGTAAAGAGCGTCAGAAGAGATGAGGAAGGATATCACATAATGATCAAAGGATGCCTTCAGCAAGAAGAGATCAGCATACTAAATGTTTACGCTCCAAATGCCAAAGCATCTAGCTACATGAAACAAATATTAACGGACTTAAAGGGAGAAATAAACTCCAATACGATCATAGTGGGAGACCTGAATACCCCATTAACACAAATGGACAGATCAAAAAGCCAGAAACTCAGCAAAGAAACAATAGAACTCACCCAAACTCTAGAGCAAATGGATTTAGTTGACATCTATCGAACCTTTCATCCTACAGACAGAGAATACACATTTTTTTCATCAGTGCATGGAACTTTCTCCAGAATTGATCATGTTATAGGCCATAAAACAAGCCTCAGCAAATTTTAAAAAGTTGAAATCATACCATGCATCTTCTCAGACCACCAAGGAGTGAAGCTTGAGACCAAGCAGTCGAAACACCAAGGAAGAATTAAAAACATGTGGAGACTGAATAATATGTTACTAAATGAGCAATGGGTTAGAGAGGAAATCAGAGGAGAAATTAAAAAATTGCTTGAAACAAATGAAGGCATCGACACAACTTATCAAAACTTATGGGACACAATCAAGGCAGTGCTGAGGGGAAAGTTCATTTCAATCAGTGCTTATGTCAAGAAACTAGAAAAGCACCAAGTAATTCAC
>NW_024465731.1:0-50945 GCF_017591425.1 Ochotona curzoniae
ACTACATATAGAATATGCACTCCATTAGAAGTATGAGTAAAATTGGAGTGCAATTCAAACAAATGATGGCTTCAAGAGTGGACCCCTCTGATGGTTTTTGACCGTGGGGACCATATAGTTGGAATCTGAGTGACTAAATCAATAAAGGAGTAGGGCTGCAGCTGCTGTCTCAGGGGAGGAAATCAGTTGTGCCAGTTTGATGGAGTGTCGGGCCAGGATGGAAGTGGATAGAAGGCCTGTCCCACCGCACAGCCCCGGGAGTGCCCACAGCTGGCAGGAGTACTTGGCGGGGACGCTGTTGTTGAAGAGTCTGGGTTGTTGCAGACTGTCGGCCAGCAGGCCTGTCGCCTGTCTCGCAGTGGCCCTTGGTGTCTGGACTGCTGCTGTTGCTGAAGAACGTCTCCCCTGGGCTCACCGACCTGGAAGCAGGAGAGACCCAGTCAGACGTGACTCGCAGCCAGTTCAGTCCCCACGGGTGGGCTGGGAGACAGACTCCCTGGCGCCCTGGCCCTTGGTTCTGAACTCTGGTCTTTGTCAGCCATCCTCGGCCTGTCAGTGGGGGTCCCTGACTCTGGGCCTGAGGTGGGCCACTCGCCAACAGGAGAGCCCATGCCCAATCCCCGACCCTAACCACTCAGCTCACGGCCCAAGGTGCGTCCTTGCCCAGCCCCCATCCCTGACGGGAACTGATGAGTCAGGGGTGACCACCACGCAGGATGTTGCTGTGCTTACCCTTCCGCGTTCTGGCAAATTCCATGAGCATAGGAATACTTGGAAAGTAGATAGAGATGTTTAGCTGGTGCCCTCCCCACCCCAAAGGAGAGTCATGCATGCATGTCCCCCATGAGAGCTGCCACACAATTGTGCAGCTGCACTGGCCATGCTGGAGGTGTTGCTGGGGTGGAAGCTTGCAGGAGGGGACAAGGCGGCAGGGGTGGGAGTCAGGGGCCAGCGTTGATGCTGGAGTGGCCAACGTGGTGAGGGTTGTTGGAAAGTGAGTGTGGGTGACTGCAGAGCACGGCAGAATTGAATGGGAGGTGTGGACATGCACACAGTCCCATCCAATCATCTCATCTAATCATCTCCCACTGTGGATCTGGACAAGGTTTTAGAAAGGTGTGGGTGACAAAAGGGAGTGCAGCTCAGGGTGCCCCCAGATCTCCCAGACTGGAGACAGCCCCCTCCCAGCCCACCCCGAGGACCTGCACGCACCTGCCCTCTGGCCGGTGACCACTGGTGTCAGTGCAGCAGCTTAGGCTAGGAGGGCCCGGTCTCGCCCCCACACCCAGAGCTCTGGGTCATAGGCTTGGATCTGGAAAGACAAACGTTCCCTCAGAGGCTCTTCCCTGGCCCTTCTTGCCTGTCCCCACATCCCTAGCCCCGGGCCCTGCAGCCCTGCTCCTGGGTCCTGCTCAAGCCGCCCCAGCCTCACCCACCTCCTCACACTCCTCCAGGGTGACCCAGGCCTTCCAGCCCATGCAGCGCATGAACTGCAGGCGCAGGTGGTCGAAGAGGGGCCGCTGGGCGTCATCCTTGCCGAAGAGGAAGGACAAGATGGCCTGCTTGGGAGGCTCGTCGTCCTCTTCGTCCTCCTCCATGTCGTTGGCCAGGTAGCTGGGAAAAGAAGCCCATCTCTTTGCGCGGGCCCAGCGGGAAGACCTCTGGCCAAGCTCAGCTTCTGCATGGGAGCCCTCAGTGCCCCTGTAGCTGGACAGGAACTGGCAGAGAATGCCTCCCTCCTGGGCCCTGGGCACTGCATCCCTGCCCTCCCCCTCCCCACCCCTTCACCATGATGCAGGTGCACACACCTCCCCAACGACACAGACGTGCCCCCAAGGGCAGACACAGCGTGTCCATCCACTCCCGTGCACTCATTCCACATGCAGCTTGTAGTTCCACATTCCCTGTCACACTCTCTGACCCATGGCATGTACCAGGCAAGGCCTTGTGCAGAGTGAATGAGGTGCCACAAAAGGGCAGGAGCTGAGCTGTCATCTTACACTCAAGTAGGGCCAAGCCTGTAAGAGCCTGTGGGCACTGTGACGTGACCCTGCCACACGGGCCTGGGCCCAGCAGGTCAGGGATCAGAAAGGGTGCCCCCGGAAGCGGGCTGGGCAGCAGCGCTGGGAGGCCAGAGAAGCAGAGGGAGGGTGTGGTGTTGGAGCTGACTCTGCTGTTGCAGGTGGAGGGAGGACTCAGTCCTGCATGTTCCAGGGCAGAGAGTCGGGAAGCAGAATACTCACAGAGCTACGAAGAAATGAATGCGCCTGTACTGCCATGGGTAGAGGCCGGCTCGGCTGAGGTAGGCGATGACCATGGCCAGCAGGTACTGAGGGAGAGAGGGCAGCACGACACGAGTCATGACTTGACGAGAATCAGGACAGGGTGGTGGGTATTGGGGCAGTGGGCTGTTGCCACTCAGTGTAGCCTTGCCACTGCCAGGGCCCTGTGTGAGGGCAGCTGGGGTTCCCAGGGCTCTGGAGGAGCAGGAAGCTGGGCACCTGGGCCCTGATCATCAGGGATGCCCACGAGAGTTGTGACATCCAGGCTGGCCTGACCTGGGGCCTGGCACAGAGGCAGCAGTCTCAGTGGGGAGCAGAGATGCCACAGGCTCCGTCATACATGCGGGGCCCGTCAGGAAAGGGCAGGCACTGTGTGTGCGTGCTGGGTGGAGGCACGTGCAGGGGCAGATGACTGCAGGGGTGCTATGCCCTGTGTCCCCCAACCCAATCTATCCCCGTGTGTCGGGCCCACTCACCTTGTCAGATACTCTGAGCTGCTTGTCCCAGGCCAGGAACCGCTTGACCACGGGATCCTCTGGGGAAAGGGGCCAGTGTGTTAGGCTGAGAAGCAGGCGGGCCCTGGCCTCTTCTGGGGAAGTGTCAGGTCAGAGCCAAGGGTCCAGCAGCCATGCAGAGGCTGGGCACATGTGGCTGGCAAGCAAGGGTCTGTGGCTGCCAGTGAGGAAGGGCTTGGTCCAGCATGGATGTGTGTCCTGGGCCTGGGCACATGCCCGTGGCTGCCCATGTGCCACTGAGGCCTGTTTCAGTCTGTATGGGGTGATCAGTGGGTGACAGCCCAGCATTTACAGTGAGCCCGGCATCTCCGCAGCCCCGCTGGTGGACATGGGCAGCAGGAGCTCATGTGTATCAGAGAGGCTGGCAGATCCAGGGCTCTCCCCAGGCCCCCAGTCTCTCTGGCTACACAGGCAAGGCTCCATCCAGGTCCCCCAGGACCTGTCCCTACCCACCGAAGCACCCCCCACGACCCTCCCCGAGTCTCATCCCCTACCGAGCAGCCTGTTGAAGACCTTGTGGTGCTCAGGCAGCACCGTCGACACACGCTGCTTCTTGAGCCTCATCTTCAGCCCCAGGAGCCACTCCACAGCCCAATTCTCCGTGGGCTCTGTGCTTTGTGTGCACCTTTGGGTTGGTCTCCGGGGCCAGCTCGCCCTGCAGCCCCGAGGCCATATGCCCTGCATCTCTGTTGTCACCTCTGTCTCTGAGTCAGACCCCGAGTTTGAGAAGGCTGTGGACCAAGGCCTCTTTGTGCTGCCGGCAGAACTCTGGGGCTGGGAGCTGGTGTCCACGCGTGGGGCTGTGGGAAGGAATAGGCTCTGTTGTGACGGGCCATCTCTAGTTTTGGCCCCCACAGAATAACTGAAAGCTGCCATGCTCCCCAGCCCCAGCTTGGGGCCTCTTCCTGAGGCCGCCTGCTCCTTGACACATGGCACACTTGGTACCACCCCCAACACCCAACATTGCCCAGCCTGTCTTCTAGCCTGTAATGGAAGCCAGGACACCTGCCCCATTCCCAATGCCCCCACTGCCGTGCCTAGCTCCCTGTGGTTGTGTCCTTGTGGGCATCCTGGTCTCCTCTTGGAGGCCTCTCCTCCAATCCTGACCCCCCGAGGCCTTCTTTGCCATCACACTTGTCCTCAGCTCCCTAGGACTGCTGCCACCCTCCTCCTCCCCAGTGAGATTGTGAGTCACCTGCTCCCTCGGGCCCCTCATGTGGAGGTCCTGGGACCTCATCATCCGCCAGCGCCTGACCACACTGTCCACAGCCACACTCCAGGCCTCTGGCCTCCCTACTCATCCACAACAAGTCTGATAAAATGATTTTATTTTGGTGTTGATGATGTAGTTTAGATGGATCCATGTGCATGTGTACCACTATATCCCATGGGAAGGGTGGAGGAATAGGCCTCCGTGCATGACACCATCGCTTCTGATGTTCATTTTGTTCTCTTTGTTCTTGGGGAAAGGGAAGAAGAAGAGGTGAAGCCATACCCAGCATCCTAACCGCATGAGTGCCGGGGGTGGAGGACAGCCACCCCATATCATCCCAGGGTCCCAGATGTGGATCAGGCTCTGAGGGCACTGCGCAAGGGGTTGTGATAGTTCTGAAAGGCTGTTGGTTTTGTTGCTGCAAGAATGAGGAAATTCTTCCAAGGTCCACTGGCTGACATTGTCCACCTGAGAGTGTCTGTTTGTCCCGATGCTTGATGCTAAAGCCTGGTTTGGAGAGTTGTCCGATTGGTTCTGTCTCCCATCGTCTACGTGGTACTCAATGTCCTCTGCAGACCTGGGTGAGCTGCCATCTGCCCCAAGTGCATCTGGGCATGCTGTCCACTGCTCAGGCTTAGCAAGTGAGGAGGCCCAGTTCTCCAAAATCCATGAGATCTAGTTTCTGCTGGTGAGAGATGTGTCCTGTTGGCAAGAAACAGATGTGTTTGTTTTTCTTTTAGATCTAGTCTACTGATCTATGACGTTTGATTGAGGAGTTGAAGCCATTTCTCTTCAGTGTTACTGTAAATGGGTGGTAATTTGGTCCTGTCGTTTTAGCAATGGTTGTTCATTGATTGAGTCTTCTGTTGTTCTTTTCCTGGGATGTTCTTGGTTTTGGTTTTGGCTATTCCCTTACTCTGTGAAGAGAACCTGTTTAAGTGTTCTGTGTAGTGCAGTTTTGGAAGAGGCAAATTCTTTTCCCTTTTCTTTGCTTTGGAAGCATTTTATTTCATTTTTGAAGACAAAATTTAGCTGGGTACGACATCGTGGGCTGACCATTTTGTGCTTTGAGGATTGGGAAGATGTTGCTCCATTCTCTTCTGGCCAGTAGAGTTTCCTGTGAGAGGTCTCCTGTGAGTTTAATTGCCATTTTTGTTTTTTTTTCTTTTCTGTTTGTTCTTTTGTTTTGTTTTGTTTTGTTTTTATTATTTACATTGTTTTATGTGACACAGTTTTACAGGTTCTGGGATTCCCCCCACCCCTCTGCCCATGGTGGATTCCTCCACCTTGTTGCATGACCAGAGTTCAAGTTCAGTTGAGATTCTTTCTTTGCAAGCATATACCCAGCATAGAGTCCAGCCCCTTGTAGTCTAGAGAAGTTCACCGGCTTGTTGGGGAGACCTTCTCTGGTCTGAAGGGAGAGCCAGCAGAGTATCATCCCGATCCATTAAAAGCCCCATCGTAACATCATCAAGAATTGATACTATAATGGAATTAACTGAGATAGTATTGAGTAAACAATATGTTAAAAGTAAAAAGAATGCAAGTTCTTCACCACATCCTGTGACTACTTCATTGACATTTCTATTTTAGTTTATATACAACCGGGTTCTGTACATCTTAAAATGGCTCTAGATTACTGTTCAGCTGTCTTGTGTCTATTTTCATTCTAATATTTAGTCATGTTTTGTGTTGAAGATTGCTTTTGGTTAAGCGTGTTGAAAGTTCTGTGCACTTCCTGGGTGTTGTTTCCTAATTCTTTCACTGGATTAGGGAAAATTTCCCTATTATTTGGTTGAATACACCTTGAATCCCAGCTTCTCTTTCTATACCTCCTGGGATAGCCATGACTTTTGTTTTCTTTATTTGTGATAATCTTCACAGGGGTGATTAGGGCAAGAAAGGGTCAAGGGCTACAGGAAAGCGGGTAAGGCTATGCTTTGCTCAATGTTTTTCACCCATAACTCTTTTTTTGAATTAATTAGGTTGCATTATGTGACACAGTTTCATAGGCTCTGGAATTCCCCCCAATCCCTCCCTGTGCCCTCCGCTCAGTGTGGATTCCTCCACCTTGTTGCAGTACTACAGTTCAAGTTAAGTCCAGATTCTTTCATTGCAATCATACACCAAACATAGAGCCCAGCATCTTATTGTCCAGATACATTCAGCAGTTTGTTGGGGAGACCTTCTCTGGTCTAAAGGTAGAGCTGGCAGAATGTCATCCCTATCAATTGAAAGCCCCAGCACAACATCAACGACAGTTTGCAACATTATGGAATGAATTGACATGGTATTGGGTAATGAGTATGCTAAAACAATCCAAGTTCTTAACCACATCCTGTGACTACTTCATTGACATTTCAATTTTTGTTGATACACAGGACCGGCTGCTATACACCTTTGAGTGGCTATGGGGTGCTATTCAGCTGTCTCGTGTCTATTTTCATTTTAGTATTTGGCAGCTTATAGTGTTGAAGCATAATTTTGCTGAACTTGGCAGATGTTAGGATAGTCTAAACTGGCTTGTAACTTCAACAAGGCATTTGTCAACAGTTGAGGTGCAGAAGCGTTTTAGGAGGGGTGTGCAGAGAAATCTCCAATCCCCTAGTGAGGAGTAACTAATCCTTTGTTTCCTACCTCGTAAGGTTTATGTGGATCCATGCTGACCATTTCCTGTCTGGTTCTAAGCTTTGCTTGTATTTCTGTGTATCTATTGTAGTTTTCTTGGGGGTTGGGGCAGAAGATCCGGAGCGACCCTGATGGTCATTGCAAGAGAGGGTGGGGATCCAAGTAGGAACTAAGTAAGGACCAGAAAAAGCTGCTCTGCCTGGTCCCGAAGGAAGCCTACTGTTGTTGTGTTTCTGCAGACGACTCTGGGCTCCTGGCTGTTGTTCCGAGGACCTTGGATCATGTGAGGAAGGATTTGTGCTTCTTCCATGCCATGTAGCAGATCCAGACGGGGCTGGGTGACCTCGGAGTTCTCGGCCTCCAGAGGCACTGCCATTCCGCGTGTTCTCCTTGGCTGTTGGGATGAAGTCCTTGGTGCCCGTACTGATAGTCCTTTGTGAGGATTCGAGAGTCTTGAGGGTTATCCCTCATATTCTTGATGTGTTCCTCAGTTTACTCTGAGATTGACCAAGGGTTTTGCTGCTTTGCAAGGGAGTCTTGAGTAACATGCATTGTGTCTCTGTCTCTTCCTTTGTCTTGGTCACTGTACTTGAGGTTGTGAGATTCTTCTCCTTGGGGCAGGTTTCTAAGCTGTGTCACCCACAAGTCTGCAATTTGATTTTTCTTTTTGTGGTTGGCACGTGGCTCTTTGCTTGCAATCCCTTGTGCCACTCCCTCCACGAGTTCCAGGTCTGGATTTTTATGTTCGATTTTAACATGGTCTGTGTAGCCCCAGCTCCTGGCTTTCCATCTCCACCTGCTGTGATACCATGCTGAGGCTGCACCATTGTTTATAGGATCTTTTTCCAGTTTTGAGTTAGAGGAGGTCCCAGAATTAGGGAGGCATCAGGTGTCTTGTATAACTGGATTGTTGTTGGTGCTGGTCTTACCTGAACCTGTTGGCTGTTAGGCAGAGGGCCACGTGTACCTATTTGGACCCATACAATGCCAAAGTCGGTATTCTTCCCTGTGGGACCAGTGCAATGCACTGAGCTCAGTGAGTTCATCCCCGTTCAGCACATGCACAGCTCACTCTTGTCCTACAGTCTTAAAGTCTTTCCATGCTGTACAAAGTGGCACGTGATGTGCCGCTAGTAGAGTTGTTGATCTGCTGGCTATCAGGTTGAGGGCTGCCCGTGCCTCTCTTGGGTGGAACTTGTAGGATGGCACTTTGTTGCAGTTGACTCAACAAATGAGCCAGAAATGCGTTCACTCCCAGCTCAGTGCATGCTCAGTCCTGCCCCAAAGCCTTTGCCTCCCTATACCAAATGACACCTGACTCGGCTTTGTGGGGCCCACTGGGCTGTGAAATCCACCCTGTTCCCTCACTGCCCGTCTGGGACGTGCTGCTCTGTCTCTGCTCCTGGTGAAATCCAACAGGCCAGCAGGACGGGCAGTTGTTTGTCTGGGTTCACCTTCTGAGCTCCTGGTGAAAGTCCCTTCCCAGCTTGTTGCTGGTGTAGTTCTGGCTGCCAGTGGTGTTCTGAAAGCAGCTGGGGTATCAGTCTCTGCAACACCACACCATTGTGTCGGCTGCTCTCCTGTGTCTGTCAGTCTCTTGTCCCCCTCTGCTGTGATTCAGTGCTCTCCTATTTCCTGGAATGTGCCCCTCGTGCTTCACACGGGCTGATGTTTCTCCATTTGTTTAAACGTGTCCTTCCCTTATTCCTCAATCATTCCCCCCTTGTAATGTGCACACAACATCTGCCTTTTATGTTTGCTTCACTTAACAGTATGACCTAGAGATTCTTCTACAGACGTTTGTTTTTCATTGCTTTTTTGTAACCTTTGAGTTTTCCACTGTATGCATGTACCAGGATCCATCGCTAGGTTACATGGCAATATCACTTATAACAAACAGTGCTTGTGTTAGTCAGTTGGTACACAGACTCCCTTGGATTGTGTGAATGGCTATATATTCACTCTGCAATGGCCACTCCGCCAGAGCCAAGCCAGTCAGAAGCCAGGAGCTAGAAGCTTTGTGCAGGTCTCCCATGCGGGTGCAGGGTCCCCAGGCTTTGGGCTATTCCCCGTGTCCTCCAAGGCCACAAGCAGGGAGCTAGTTGGGAAATGGAGCAGCCAGAAGTTAAAGCAGCACACAGGTAGGATCTTGTTGCTTGCCTGCAAGGGGAGGGTTATCCAATTGAGCTATCACACCAGGACCAGCGTTGACATAAATGTAAATACACACATACATATATATGTAATTATTAATAAATATTTATATTTATTTGAGACAGGGAGGAAAATGTTACGTCCAATGATTCACTCTCCAAGTGACCGCAGTGGACAGACCTTCACCGATCTGAAGCTAGGAGAGAGGAATTTCCATGAATTCTCCCATGCAGGTCAGGGTCCCGAGGCTTTGGGCCATCCTTGACTGCTTTCCAGGCCACAAACAGGGAGCTGAATGGGAAGTGGAGCTCCGGGATTAGAACAAGCGCCCATATGGGATCCCAGAAAATTCAAGGCGAGATCTTTAGCCACTATGCCAAATCGCTGTGCCTACATTGATATATATTAAGAAAAAGTGCTCATAAGTGAAGCTAAGCAACTGCTTTCTGGGGAAATGATTTGTTCTGAGGGATAGTTCCTATGTGCATGTATTTCTCATCTTCACAGGATCTTGAAAGCAGAAATTAGTTTGCAAAAGTCAAAGATGACCAGTGACCAATGGGATATCACTATTAGTTCTCTGAACTTTTCTTTATTTCTTTTTTGAGATGGTAGAGATTGAGTGGAAAGGGCTGAAACACAGACAATGATGTTACGGGTCTATTTAGATTGTTAATTGCTTCTTGATTCAGTCTTGGTGGTTTGTATGTGTCCAAACATCTATCCATGTCTACTAGCTCTTCTGATTTGTTTCCGTAGAGTTGCTTGTGATAGTTTGTAAGAATTGTCTGTCTGTCTGAGGTATCAGTTGTTCTGTTTCCTTTCTGATGTCTGATGCTATTGATGTGTATCTTCTCCCTCCTTGTTTTGAAGAGTTGTGCTAGTGGGGAGTGTATTTTGTTGATTTTCTCAAAGAACCAGCTCTTTGATGCATTGAGCTGATGAACTGTAGTCTTGGTGTCTCTTTGGTTTATTTCCCCGCTTATTTTGATGATTTTTTTTGTTGTTGTTGTTGATCTTGGGATTGCTTGCTGTTGTTGGTCTGGTTTGTCTGACTCCTGTAAGGAGAGTGGATTTACTTGATGCTTTTCTAGTTTCTGAATGTAAGCATGGATTGAGATGAATTTTGACACTGGCTTGATTGTGTCTCATCAGATTTAATCTATGTGTTGATGCCTTCATTGGTTTCAAGCAATTTTTAAATCTCTCCTTTCATTTCCTCTCGAATCCAGTGCTCATGTGGTAACATATTATTCAGCCTCCATGTGTTTGCAAGTCTTCTTGACTGCTTTGAGTTCTTGGTCTCTAGCTCACTCCATGAGGCATGGTATAAGGTTGATGTTCTTTGTTTGCTGAGGCTTCTTTTGTGGCCTAAACATGGTCAGTTCCTGAGAACGTTCCATTCACTGATGAAAAGCAAAAGTGTATTGTGGGCCCAGCGTGGTGTGGCAGTGGTTTGGGTCCTCGCCTTGCACGCCCGGGATCCCATCTGGGTGCCGGTTCTGATCCTGGTGGCCCGGCTTCCCATCCAGCTCCCTGCCTGTGGCCTGGGAAAGCAGTGGAGGACGGCCCAAGGCTTTGGGACTCCGCGCCCGTGTGGGAGACCCAGAAGAGGCTCCTGGCTTCGGATTGGCATAGCATCAGCCGTTGCTCTCACTTGGGAGTGAATCATGGGACGGAAGATCTTCCTCTCTGTCTCTCCTCTCTGTCTATCCGCCTTTCCAATAAAATGAAAATAAAAGTGTATTGTGTATCTGTAGGATGAAAAGTTGGGTAGTGAAGCAGTACACATCACCCAGTTGCAAATCTGAGCACCAGAACAGAGTGTGGATCAGGCCAGGTTCGCTCCCAACACATACAGTTCTCCTAGGCTTCTGGTGAACGCCCCTTCCCACCTTGTTGCTGGTGGGGTTCTGAGCGCCAGTGCAATGCAGATCGCCACTTGCTGAATGCCGCTGGGTTACTGGTCACTGCAACACCACAGCGTTTTGTCTGCTGCTTTCCTGTGTCTGTCAGTCTCCAGGTGCCCCTCTGCTGTCATTCTGTCCTCCCCTATTTCCTGGAATGTGCCCTTTGTGCTTCACATGGGCTAACATTTTTCTGTCTGCTGAAATGTGTCCTCGCCTGATTCCAGCAGATCTTAATTCTCCCAAAAGCTTGCACTTTCTAAAGCTAAGTACTACACCCACCCCCTTCAGGAGATGCCACCACTGATTTTGTTCACTACACGGGGACTGTGGAGTTGTTGCCACATTTTAGCTCCAAGTCCAGAGCAGGTTGTCCTGCACCCAGTGTGTGCCGTGAACTGACCTCGAATGTCTGCTCCCAGAGAGAGCTCTTGTGTGTGTCAGCGAGTGTGGAGACCTCAGTCAGTGTGTCACACACCTACCCTGGCTGGTGTTTTTTTTTTGTTTGTGTTTGATACATTTTCATAGTTGTTTAATGCACATACGGTCAGTGGCTACAGGAAATTGGGTGAGACCTTTGTTTCCACATTTTCTTGTTCTGTATGTGTTTGAAGAAGGTAAATAAAGGGAGAAGCCCCAGCTAGCCTCCACGCCATGCCAAGTAACCGACTCGGGGCATGCTCTGAAGGTCCTACTCAAGAGGTTGTGGTAGCTCAACAGGTTTGAATTCCTGCCAATCTCGCCATTCCAAGCGTGATGGAATCTCTCGAGAATGCAGTGATTGACATAGTCCACCTTAGAGTCTCTGTTTGCCGAGGTATTCATTGCCAACACATGGCTGGGGGAGTTGATTGTTGAATGATTTGTTCTGTCTTCTGTCCTCTGTTGTGGTACCAAGTGTCCTCTGAAGTTTCTGATGGACTGCCATATCTTCCACGTGCACCTGGAAATGCTGTCCACTGCTCCGTGTGAGTCTCTGAGGAGGCTCAGCTTTGGCACTTGCACTCCATGAACAGACCATGGAACCTGCACTTCTGTGCATGGTTAGTGTTCTGAGATGAGCAGTTGAGTTGGAGGGATCCCCAGCAATAGTTCGTCTGAGGTGATTCCAGGATAGAATGTTGTGTGTGCATGCCAGTACAGGGTCTGGCACAATTTGTCACCCGAGTCAGCTTATGCATATGCTGGTGGTTGCAATTGCTGGGTCAGTTGCCTTTCCAGCGCTGTCTTCCTCATGAACCAAATGGTGTTGCAGTCCATCCTGATTCTGCCCAGCACACACTCGGCCCTCAGGCAAAAAAAAAAAAATCATTGGGAGTTGCAGCCTAGTCATAGCAACCCGCAATAACCCCCACCAGGCCCATCCCCTGCCCTGGTGTCCGTGGTTGCCAGTATGTACAGCAAACTGGCCCAGCCTGTCCCACATCCCATTCAACTCTCATGCATGTCAGTGGGCATTGAAGCCTAGTTCAACCCAACCAGCTCCACTCTCCAGCCCCCACACATTCTGGTGAGTGCCACTCTGTCCCGCCAGGTCTGCCCCAGTCCTGGTTTTCAGGATTGGTTTTCTAGTGGGAATGGTGACCCAAGAGGGACGTGCTCATTATTTATTTCTGTCCTGGGCCCACTTCTGGATCATGCAGTTTCCAGGTGGTTGTGCAGTTTAGCTTGACAGAATTAGCCCCCAGTGCCAGCATGTTCCGTCTGAAGCTGTGGCAAAGGCAACCAGCCCTCACCCATTGTGCTGTATGCTTGCACCAGTAGGGACAGTCAGCCCAGCCTGGCTCTTTCCTGATCTGGCTTACATGAGGCCACAGGTGTTGTAGCCCTGTCCGGTTTGGTGTGCCTGCATCGCAACTGATGGTCTGCAGTGGGAGTGGCTGTCCAGCAGGGGAGCCATCCACTTTCCCCCTCCAGCTTTGCCTCCCCTGGTTCTCACGTGTGCTGATTGGGTATTGCAGCCCAGTCTGGCATAGCCCACCTTGTCTTGGCATTTGCCAGTGGGTGCTCTAGCCTGGCCCTGTCCCGGCTCAGCCTCAGTTCCAGCTGGTGAGGATTACAGTCTAGCCCAGCCAGGTAGGCACCCAATCCCAGCTGTACTGTGTACTGGTATGTGTTGTGACGAGGTGTGGCCTGACCCACACTCTGTCCTGGTGCTCAGATTCACCAGTGGGTGGTGTGCACTGGTTCAGCCTAATCTGCCACCAGCCTATGGCAAATATGTGTTGCTGGGTACCTTTCCCTTGCTGGGTCTGGTTCTGGAATGCACCTCATTGTGGTTGTTGCGCTCACCTGCCGGGACTGTGTCCTGACAGAATATATCCCAAACTCCTCCATCAGAATCTCTCCGAAAGCCAATTTCTTGCACACTGTTGGGTCAGTGGGCTCACACTACTTAGTCCACATCCTTAGATCTGCCAGGAACAGTGGCCTTTCCGGGCTGGCCTACAAAGCGTTCAAAGTCTTCTTATATTTGAAAGATGTGTTTGTTTTTCTTTCTTTTTTTTTTTCAAATCATATACAGAGAGGAGGAGAAATAGTGAGAACTATCTTCTGTCGAATGATTCACTCCCCAAGTGAACACAGTGGCCGGAGCTTCGCTGATCCCAATCAGGAGCCCAGATGCTCTTGAAGGTCTACCATGTGGGTGCAGGGTCCCAAGACTTTGTGCTGTCCTGATTGCTTTCCCAGACCATAAGCAGTGAGCTGAGAGGCAAAGCTGTCAGAATTAGAACCAGCCATTATTGCTGCATATTTCTGCACAGCCAAGGCTCGTTCTGACCTAGTATCGCCCACACCAGAGCTGTCCACACACATGCTGAGGGATACTGCAGACCTGTCCAGCCCAGTTTCCCACCCCAATTCTATCTCTGGCACTCTCCAGTGGGAACCGTACCCTAGCTGGGGCATCCTCTTACCTTCCCGAGAAGACCTGCTCCCAGCCATAGAGCTTGGATGTGCCAGTGCATGCTCTGACCCAGCCTGGCGTAACCCATCACCCATCTTGGCCTTTCCCATCAGATGCTGCAGCCTAACCAGGTGAGCCAGCCCAAGGCTCAATTCTTATGGGGACTGGGGGTGGGTGCAACCTAGCCTAGTCAAGTCTGGTGCCATCCCAGGCTTTCATGCTACAAGTTGCTATGATAGCCTAACCTACTAGCACACAATGCATCTCCTGGAATCCTGCATATGCTAGTGTGCCACGATTTTCTCTGGCCCTGCCACATGCACCAGTTACCCCTCCACCAGAAATACCCGATACACTTGACAACAAGTGGAGTAGCCTTGCCCGGACTGACCAATTGCCAGCTTGCCTCATGTGCTCAGCAGTGAGGGCTAGAGCCCAGCTGGGGAGTTCCCCACCTTCCCCCACCAGGCCGACTCCCACACCCAGATCTCACTTGTTCTAGAGGTTTCTAGCCCCTAACCCTGCAGTCTGCACCCTCTGTCTTGTCCTTTGTGTGAGCTGATGTATGATGTTGCCCTTGCCACTACATATCATTTATTTGTGTGTGTGTGTGTTCCTGCAGGTGCTGCATCCTGGATGAGCTGGGTCTGTTCCCAACCCGAGTTTCCATGAGTGCCAGCGGGTTCCTTGGTCATGCCTAGCTCAACGCATGGCCACCCTAACTCCTGAGCAAACCAGTGAGTATTGCAATTGCACATGGGTGAGTCCACAGATACCTCACACAATCTTCCTCAGACTTGGTTCTCTAGCCTGTTAGTTAGTATTATCATGCAACCTAATATTATCAGTCCCAATTTCTATCTTCAGAGGCAGGTGCTGTGCTCTCGTGGTGCCAGGTTGGGGCCATGTTGTTTGTGCCTCAGCTGGCGGCTAGGTCGCAGGCTGGATGGCCACGCTGCTGGGAGCTGAATCGAGGCTCTTGTGCCATCTGGTCCTCCTCAACCTACATTGCCCCACTGATAGGGCAGCATGCACAAAACCAAACAACACACAAAACATTCCATGCACAGGCTACCGTGAGGGAAGTGGAAAGCAATGGCTCCCTCCCTCCCTCCTGAGCATGTGCCTCTGAGCCAGCCCCCTCCTTGCCCCCTTCCCCACAAACACAGAAGATCTCACAGAGATGTCAGTTCCTGTCCCGGCTGCTGTGTTTCCCTTGCAGCTGCATGAACACAGCCTGGGAAGCTGCAGCAGTGGATAGCCGAATGGTCACCTGTGCAGGAGACCCTGATGAAGTTCTGGAATGTGGGCTTCTCCCTGGGACAGTGCTGGCTGTTGCAGCCCTCAGGGAAGGAAGCCAGCAGATGGAAGCTTTCTCTCTGTCTGTCCCTCTGTCCCTCTCTGTAGCTCTGTGTTTGTGATCAAGAAGTCCATGTTTGGAAGCTCTGGAGTTGGCAGGAGCTGCCCTTTGTACTTCCCCATACTCTGGCAGGCTCCCTGGCCCTGTCTTCACAGAGGGTGTCTGGTGCATGCTATCAAACCCTGTTGCTCCATTCAGAGGAGCACATAGAGCACGACTGTGTAAAGAGAGAGAGGAAGCCTGCTGAGCCTAGGGGACAGGTGGGGACTGTCACCAAAGAGACCGCAGGCTGCCTGGCCTCCAGCAGGAAGTATGGAGTGCTGGAGAGAGCAGACATAGCAGGCAAGGAGCAGAAGCAGCCAGCCAGGGCGTGGCCAGCAGGGTCTTCCTGCAGTGAACTGGTGACAGGAGGGGAGAGTGCATTGGCCTCAGGAGCCGAGGAGGAAGAGGTGTTCCCACCGCAGGTGTGGGACCCTGCACATGAGGGAGGGGTGGTCCTGTCTTCCCTGAGCACAGGTGAATGTCCCCGCTGCCCGGTGCTGCCCACAGAGGTGTCAGCCTCCCGCGTGTGCCTCTGGCCCAGCCCTGGTGCTTGTGGAGCTTTGTTTGGGGACTAAAGCAGGAGCTGACTTTCCTTGTCCCTATCATCTAACCGACAGGCCCCTGCCAGCTTTGCACCCTGGGTCTCTCTGCACTGCAGTGCAGGCCACGCCTCCCGCTCCAAGGCCCTTTGCAGGTGAAGAGTCAGTCACCATCAGTGCTCAGGGTCCAGCGAGGGAGTCAAGGGACCACCACGCCATGGCGCAGCAAGACCACCTGACAGCACGCAAGATGGGACAGAAAAGCCAGCATGCATGGTGGAGGTAAGAAGACTGTTTTATTACATGACCCCAAGAGGTGTAGTTCATGTTCTCCCCTCACATACAGACCATGGTCCTCACGCATGTTCAAGGTATGAAGGCCAGATTAGTTAAAAAATTCTTAAACTTGTACAAAATTCCATATATATAGCATAACAGTAAAAATGCCAACAAAAGAATACAAGTAATTTGTCTTTATGTGCAATGAATTTAATAAATCATCTCTAAATATAACATTTCAAAGCATTTTTATAAAAATACATCATACTGTGCATACATTATTTGAGAGCTACATATAAAGTATGCACTCCATTCCAAATATGACCAAAATTGGAATACAATTCACACAAATTATTAGTTCAGATGCAGCAGAATTGAATGGGAGGTTTGGACGTGCACACAGTCCCAACTTATCATCTCCCACTGTTGATCTGGACAAGGTTTTAAAGGGTGAGGGTCATGGAGTGGGAGTCCAACTCAAAGGGCCCCCAGATCTCCCAGACTGGAGACAGCCCCCTCCCAGCCCACCCCGAGGACCTGCACGCACCTGCCCTCTGGCCGGTGACCACTGGTGTCAGTGCAGCAGCTTAGGCTAGGAGGGCCCAGTCTCACCCCCACACCCAGAGCTCTGGGTCATAGGCTTGGATCTGGAAAGACAAACGTTCCCTCAGAGTCTCTTCCCTGGCCCTTCTCACTACCTCCAGATCCTGCTTGTGGCCTGGGAAAGCAGTCGAGGACAGACTAGAGAATTGGGACCCTGAACCTGCGTGGGAGTCCAGGATAGATGATTCAGGTCCTGGCTTCGGACATGCGCAGTGCGGGCCGTTGCCGTCACTTGGGGAGTGAATCATCAGATGGATGATCTTCCTCTCTTTCTATCCTCCTTTCTGCATATCTGCCTTTCCAATAAAAATAAATAAATCTTTAAAATCAAAGAAAATTTAAAAAAAGATTTATTTCAAAAAACTGGAAAGGCAGAGTTACAAAGAAGAGACAACTAGAACATAGATATAGATATAAATATAGAGAATCACCTGCTGATTCTCTCCCTGAATGGCCACAACGGCCAGAGCTGGGCCGTCCTCTGCTGCTTTCCTAGGCCATAAGCAGGGAGCTGGATCAAATGTGGAAGCTTGCTGGACTTGAACCAGCACACGTCTGGGATTCCGGCCAACAACAGGAATCTACTCCAGCAAAGGGCATCACACAAGCGGTCATTTAAAACCTAACTGTGGACTGCTGTGTGCACACTGCACGTGGAAATCCAAGGCAACAAGAGGGACCCGGGAAAGCAGCTCCTGCTGAGCTGGGACACACTGCAGCAGCACACCAGCAACCCCAAAGCAGCCACCATTCCCACAGCCGCCTTCCCACTGACAACCCAATGGGGACAAAACGGAAGCAGCACACTGGAGCCCAACCTCTCCCTCAGCACAGTACAAGTGAATGGCCGACAAAGCCCAATTAACATGCAGAACTGTCAGACTGACTCGGGGAAAAAGGCAAGATGGAACAATGTGCTACCTACAAGAGCACACTTTTGAAAAGGAAGGTGCAGGCGTCAGTAGTGCAACAAGTTAGCCCTCTGCCTACACACTGGCATCCCATATGGACACTGGTTGGAGTCCTGGCTGCCCACTAGACCCATCTCCACGCTGCTGGCCTGGGAAGGTGGTGGAGAATGGCCGAAATGCTTGGCCCCTGCACCCACGTGGGAGACCTGGACGAAACCCCTGCTTTCTGGCTTAGGAGCAGCTCAGCTGGAGCAACTGCAGCCATTTGTGGGGTTTAACCAGTAGATGGAAGATCTCCCTGTCTAGACTCTCTCAAGTAACATAAATGTAACTTTTTTTCATTTTTTTTAATTTTTCAGTATCATTATTGCTATCATTTTACGATACAGTTCCATATTCCCTTATCCCTTCCCCAATTCCCTCCCCGACCCAGTTCCTTTATGTTGTGGATTTTCCCATCTATGCCTACTTTGGCTAGAGTTTTTAGCATGAAGAGGTGTTGGATTTTGTCGAAAGCTTTTTCTGCATCTATTGAAACTATTATGTGGTTCTTGTTTTGCAGTTTTTGGATATGGTTTATAACATTTATGGATTTCCAAATGTTGAACCATCCCTGCATTCCAGGGATGAATCCTACTTGATCCGGATGAATGATCTGTCTGATGATTTTTTGAATTCTATTGGCTAGGATTTTGTTGAGAATTTTAGCATCAATGTTCATCAGAGAAATAGGTCTGTAGTTTTCCTTCTCTGACGGTTCTCTGTCCGGTTTTTGGATTAAGGTGATGTTGGCTTCATAGAATGAGTTTGGAAGGGTTGCTTCCTCCTCTATTGTTTTGAAGAGCTTGTAGAGGATTGGGGTTAGTTCTGTTCGGAATGTTTTGTAGAATTCTGTAGTGAAGCCGTCTGGGCCTGGGCTTTTTTTCGTTGGGAGATCCTTGATGACTGTTTCAATCTCTACCTCGGTTATGGGTTTATTTAATTCTTCAGTTGCCTCCGGACTGAGTTTTGGTAAGTGGTGGGAGTCCAAGAACTTTTCTATTTCTTGGTGGTCCTCAAATTTGTGGGAGTACAGTTCTTTGTAGTAATTTCTAATTATTTTCTTAATGATTGTAGTGTCTGTTGTTATGTTGCCTTTTTCATCTTTAATGCTATTGATTCTCACTTTCTCTTGTTTTTTTTTGGTCAATCGGGCCAGTGGAGTGTCTATTTTGTTTATTTTCTCAAAAAACCAACTTTTTGATTTGTTGATTTTATGTATAGTTTTTTTGATTTCTATTTGGTTTATCTCCTCCCTTGTTTTGATGATTTCTTGTTTCCTATTGTGCGTGGGACTCTTCTGCTGCTGTTTTTCCAGATCCTGGAGGTGTGTGGTTAGTTCCTGTATTTGGCGTCTTTCTTGGGCCTTGACATGGGCTCCGATTGCGATGAATCTACCTCGTAGCACTGCTTTGGCGGTGTCCCACAAGTTTTGGAATGTTGTATCAGAGTTTTCATTGGTTTCCATAAATTTTTTGATCTCATCTTTAATTTCTTCTCTGACCCATTGTTCATTTAATAGCATATTGTTCAATTTCCAAGAGTGCCTATACTTCCTGGGGAGTTTTGAGTTGTTGATTTCCAGTTTCATCCCATGGTGGTCTGAGAGGGTACATGGTATGATTCTAATGTTTTGGAAGTTGTTTAGATTCGCTTTATGACCTCTCATGTGGTCGATTCTGGAGAAGGTGCCATGCACCGCTGAGAAGAATGTATAGTCTGTGGCCTTAGGATAAAAAGTTCTATATATGTCTACTAAGTCCAGTTGTTCTATTGTTTGTGTGAGCTCTGTTGTTTCTTTGTTGAGTTTTTGTTTCGTAGACCGGTCCATTGGTGTTAGAGGCGTGTTGAGATCGCCTACAAGAATTGTGCGGGTTTGGTAGTTCATCAGTTCTGGATTGCTGCCAGTCTCGCAGTTCCAATCGCAAGGAAACCTATTCAGAGTCCACTGGCGGACAGTCTCTTGGTGGTTGGGCTTCTAAGATCAGCAGTTCTGTTGGAGGGATCTCCAAAGAAACTTCCTCTGAGATGATCCCAGACCTGATTCTTGCGTGAGTTTGCTAGTACAGAGTCCAGCACTGTCCGTCACCCCAGTCAGCTTATGCACATGCTGGTCGTTAAGCTTGCTGGGTCCATTCTGTTTCCAGCCCTGTCTTCCTCATAAACCAACGAGTGTGTTGTAGTCCAGCTGAATCCTATCCACTTCCTATTGGGTCCTCCCGCAAACCAGTTGGAGCTGCAGCCTAGTTTGGGTGACTCCCCGTAGCCCCCCCCAATTCTGCCCCCTATTTCAAAACGATGTGCAATAAATTTAATAAATTATCTCTAAAAATAGCGTTTTAAAAATATTTTTCTAAGAAAATATATCTTATTATGTATACATTATGTGAGAACTACATATAGAATATGCACTCCATTAGAAGTATGAGTAAAATTTGAGTTAGTGCAATTCACCCAAATGATGGGTTCAAGAGTGGGACCCCTCTGATGGTTTTTGACCGTGGGGACCATATAGTTGGAAACTGAGTGACTAAATCAATAAAGGAGTAGGGCTGCAGCTGCTGTCTCAGGGGAGGAGATCAGTTGTGCCAGTTTGATGGAGTGTCGGGCCAGGATGGAAGTGGATAGAAGGCCTGTCCCACCGCACAGCCCCGGGAGTGCCCACAGCTGGCAGGAGTACTTGGCGGGGACGCTGTTGTCGAAGAGTCTGGGTTGTTCCAGACTGTCGGCCAGCAGGCCTGTCGCCTGTCTCGCAGTGGCCCTTGGTGTCTGGACTGCTGCTGTTGCTGAAGAACGTCTCCCCTGGGCTCACCGACCTGGAAGCAGGAGAGACCCAGTCAGACGTGACTCGCAGCCAGTTCAGTCCCCACGGGTGGGCTGGGAGACAGACTCCCTGGCGCCCTGGCCCTTGGTTCTGAACTCTGGTCTTTGTCAGCCATCCTCGGCCTGTCAGTGGGGGTCCCTGACTCTGGGCCTGAGGTGGGCCACTCGCCAACAGGAGAGCCCATGCCCAATCCCAGACCCTAACCACTCAGCTCACGGCCCAAGGTGCGTCCTTGCCCAGCCCCCATCCCTGACGGGAACTAATGAGTCAGGGGTGACCACCACGCAGGATGTTGCTGTGCTTACCCTTCCGCGTTCTGGCAAATTCCATGAGCATAGGAATACTTGGAAAGTAGATAGAGATGTTTAGCTGGTGCCCTCCCCACCCCAAAGGAGAGTCATGCATGCATGGTCCCCCATGAGAGCTGCCACACAATTGTGCAGCTGCACTGGCCATGCTGGAGGTGTTGCTGGGGTGGAAGCTTGCAGGAGGGGACAAGGCGGCAGGGGTGGGAGTCAGGGGCCAGCGTTGATGCTGGAGTGGCCAACGTGGTGAGGGTTGTTGGAAAGTGAGTGTGGGTGACTGCAGAGCACGGCAGAATTGAATGGGAGGTGTGGACATGCACACAGTCCCATCCAATCATCTCATCTAATCATCTCCCACTGTGGATCTGGACAAGGTTTAGAAAGGTGTGGGTGACAAAAGGGAGTGCAGCTCAGGGTGCCGCCAGATCTCCCAGACTGGAGACAGCCCCCTCCCAGCCCACCCCGAGGACCTGCACGCACCTGCCCTCTGGCCGGTGACCACTGGTGTCAGTGCAGCAGCTTAGGCTAGGAGGGCCCGGTCTCGCCCCCACACCCAGAGCTCTGGGTCATAGGCTTGGATCTGGAAAGACAAACGTTCCCTCAGAGGCTCTTCCCTGGCCCTTCTTGCCTGTCCCCACATCCCAAGCCCCGGGCCCTGCAGCCCTGCTCCTGGGTCCTGCTCAAGCCGCCCCAGCCTCACCCACCTCCTCACACTCCTCCAGGGTGACCCAGGCCTTCCAGCCCATGCAGCGCATGAACTGCAGGCGCAGGTGGTCGAAGAGGGGCCGCTGGGCGTCATCCTTGCCGAAGAGGAAGGACAAGATGGCCTGCTTGGGAGGCTCGTCGTCCTCTTCGTCCTCCTCCATGTCGTTGGCCAGGTAGCTGGGAAAAGAAGCCCATCTCTTTGCGCGGGCCCAGCGGGAAGACCTCTGGCCAAGCTCAGCTTCTGCATGGGAGCCCTCAGTGCCCCTGTAGCTGGACAGGAACTGGCAGAGAATGCCTCCCTCCTGGGCCCTGGGCACTGCATCCCTGCCCTCCCCCTCCCCACCCCTTCACCATGATGCAGGTGCACACACCTCCCCAACGACACAGACGTGCCCCCAAGGGCAGACACAGCGTGTCCATCCACTCCCGTGCACTCATTCCACATGCAGCTTGTAGTTCCACATTCCCTGTCACACTCTCTGACCCATGGCATGTACCAGGCAAGGCCTTGTGCAGAGTGAATGAGGTGCCACAAAAGGGCAGGAGCTGAGCTGTCATCTTACACTCAAGTAGGGCCAAGCCTGTAAGAGCCTGTGGGCACTGTGACGTGACCCTGCCACACGGGCCTGGGCCCAGCAGGTCAGGGATCAGAAAGGGTGCCCCCGGAAGCGGGCTGGGCAGCAGCGCTGGGAGGCCAGAGAAGCAGAGGGAGGGTGTGGTGTTGGAGCTGACTCTGCTGTTGCAGGTGGAGGGAGGACTCAGTCCTGCATGTTCCAGGGCAGAGAGTCGGGAAGCAGAATACTCACAGAGCTACGAAGAAATGAATGCGCCTGTACTGCCAGGGTAGAGGCCGGCTCGGCCGAGGTAGGCGATGACCATGGCCAGCAGGTACTGAGGGAGAGAGGGCAGCACGACACGAGTCATGACTTGACGAGAATCAGGACAGGGTGGTGGGGATTGGGGCAGTGGGCTGTTGCCACTCAGTGTAGCCTTGCCACTGCCAGGGCCCTGTGTGAGGGCAGCTGGGGTTCCCAGGGCTCTGGAGGAGCAGGAAGCTGGGCACCTGGGCCCCGATCATCAGGGATGCCCACGAGAGTTGTGACATCCAGGCTGGCCTGACCTGGGGCCTGGCACAGAGGCAGCAGTCTCAGTGGGGAGCAGAGATGCCACAGGCTCCGTCATACATGCGGGGCCCGTCAGGAAAGGGCAGGCACTGTGTGTGCGTGCTGGGTGGAGGCACGTGCAGGGGCAGATGACTGCAGGGGTGCTATGCCCTGTGTCCCCCAACCCAATCTATCCCCGTGTGTCGGGCCCACTCACCTTGTCAGATACTCTGAGCTGCTTGTCCCAGGCCAGGAACCGCTTGACCACGGGATCCTCTGGGGAAAGGGGCCAGTGTGTTAGGCTGAGAAGCAGGCGGGCCCTGGCCTCTTCTGGGGAAGTGTCAGGTCAGAGCCAAGGGTCCAGCAGCCATGCAGAGGCTGGGCACATGTGGCTGGCAAGCAAGGGTCTGTGGCTGCCAGTGAGGAAGGACTTGGTCCAGCATGGATGTGTGTCCTGGGCCTCGGCACATGCCCGTTGCTGCCCATGTGCCACTGAGGCCTGTTTCAGTCTGCATAGGGTGATCAGTGGGAGACAGCCCGGCATTTACAGTGAGCCCGGCATCTCCGCAGCCCCGCTGGTGGACGTGGGCAGCAGAAGCTCATGTGTATCAGAGAGGCTGGCAGATCCAGGGCTCTCCCCAGGCCCCCAGTCTCTCTGGCTACACAGGCAAGGCTCCATCCAGGTCCCCCAGGACCTGTCCCTACCCACCGAAGCACCCCCCACGACCCTCCCCGAGTCTCATGCCCTACCGAGCAGCCTGTTGAAGACCTTGTGGTGCTCAGGCAGCACCGTCGACACACGCTGCTTCTTGAGCCTCATCTTCAGCCCCAGGAGCCACTCCACATCCCAATTCTCCGTGGGCTCTGTGCTTTGTGTGCACCTTTGGGTTGGTCTCCGGGGCCAGCTCGCCCTGCAGCCCCGAGGCCATATGCCCTGCATCTCTGTTGTCACCTCTGTCTCGGAGTCTGAGCCCGAGTTTGAGAAGGCTGTGGACCAAGGCCTCTTTGTGCTGCCGGCAGAACTCTGGGGCTGGGAGCTGGTGTCCACGTGTGGGGCTGTGGGAAGGAATTGGCTCTGTTGTGACGGGCCATCTCTAGTCTTGGCCCCCACAGAATAACTGAAAGCTGCCATGCTCCCCAGCCCCAGCTTGGGGCCTCCTCCTGAGGCCGCCTGCTCCTTGACACATGGCACACTTGGTACCACCCCCAACACCCAACATTGCCCAGCCTGTCTTCTAGCCTGTAATGGAAGCCAGGACACCTGCCCCATTCCCAATCCCCCCACTGCCGTGCCTAGCTCCCTGGGGTTGTGTCCTTGTGGGCATCCTGGTCTCCTCTTGGAGGCCTCTCCTCCAATCCTGACCCCCCGAGGCCTTCTTTGCCATCACACTTGTCCTCAGCTCCCTAGGACTGCTGCCACCCTCCTCCTCCCCAGTGAGATTGTGAGTCACCTGCTCCCTCGGGCCCCTCATCTGGTGGTCCTGGGACCTCATCATCCACCAGCGCCTCCAGGGGACAGTCCTCGATCTGGGGGTCCGGTTCGCAGCTGGCCATGGTCTTTCTCAAAACCCTGGCTCCCTGTTGCGGACCCACACCCTGATCTCTCTCAGTCCTTCCCGATCAAGCCTGGCTGGCTCAAGCGCACCGTGTCGTATCTTCCTCAGCGTGGGAGTCAACACTGAAGCCCAGCTCGGAGAAGATGCTGTTAGCCAGTGCTGGCAGGTGCCAACGAGTGTGGCCCCTCCAATCAGGAGGGGCGGAATCCTCTGATGTCATCTGTTATTCCAACCTGGCAACCAGCTCGAAGCATCGCAGGAGTAACTGCCATACCTGCCTGACACCTGACCCTGTGTGGACCATTTGTTTGGTTGACCCAGGACCCCATCTCTGACCACACTGTCCACTGCCACACTCCAGGCCTCTGGCCTCCCTACTCATCCACAACAAGTCTGATAAAATGATTTTATTTTGGTGTTGATGATGTAGTTGAGATGGATCCATGTCCATGTGTACCACTGTATCCCATGGGAAGGGTGGAGGAATAGGCTCCCGTGCATGACACCATCGCTTCTGATGTTCATTTTGTTCTCTTTGTTCTTGGGGAAAGGGAAGAAGAAGAGGTGAAGCCATACCCAGCATCCTAACCGCATGAGTGCCGGGGGGTGGAGGACAGCCACCCCATATCATCCCAGGGTCCCAGATGTGGATCAGGGTGTGAGGGCACTGCGCAAGGGGTTGTGATAGTTCTGAAAGGCTGTTGGTTTTGTTGCTGCAGGAATGAGGAAATTCTTCCAAGGTCTGCTGGCTGACATTGTCCACCTGAGAGTGTCTGTTTGCCCCGATGCTTGATGCTAAAGCCTGGTTTGGAGAGTTGTCCGATTGGTTCTGTCTCCCATCGTCTACATGGTACTCAGTGTCCTCTGCAGACCTGGGTGAGCTGCCATCTGCCCCAAGTGCATCTGGGCATGCTGTCCACTGCTCAGGCTTAGCAAGTGAGGAGGCCCAGTTCTCCAAAATCCATGAGATCTAGTTTCTGTTGGTGAGAGATGTGTCCTGTTGGCAAGAAACAGATGTGTTTGTTTTTCTTTTAGATCTAGTCTACTAATCTATGACGTTTGATTGAGGAGTTGAAGCCATTTCTCTTCAGTGTTAGTGTAAATGGGTGGTAATTTGGTCCTGTCGTTTTAGCAATGGGTTGTTCATTGATTGAGTCTTCTGTTGTTCTTTTCCTGGGATGTTCTTGGTTTTGGTGGGTGGTATTCCTTTACTCTGTCAAGAGAACCTGTTTAAGTCTTCTGTGTAGTGCAGTTTTGGAAGAGGCAAATTCTTTTCACTTTTCTTTGCTTTGGAAGCATTTTATTTCATTTGTGAAGACAAAATTTAGCTGGGTACGACATCGTGGGCTGACCATTTTGTGCTTTGAGGATTGGGAAGATGTTGCTCCAGTCTCTTCTGGCCAGTAGAGTTTCCTGTGAGAGGTCTCCTGTGAGTTTAATTGCCATTTTTGTTTCTTTTTTTTTTCTTTTCTGTTTGTTCTTTTGTTTTGTTTTGTTTTTATTAATTACATTGTTTTATGTGACACAGTTTTACAGGTTCTGGGATTCCCCCACCCCTCTGCCCATGGTGGATTCCTCCACCTTGTTGCATGACCAGAGTTCAAGTTCAGTTGAGATTCTTTCTTTGCAAGCATATACCCAGCATAGAGTCCAGCCCCTTGTAGTCCAGAGAAGTTGAACGGCTTGTTGGGGAGACCTTCTCTGGTCTGAAGAGAGAGCCAGCAGAGTATCATCCCGATCCATTAAAAGCCCCATCTTAACATCAGCAAGAATTGATACTATAATGGAAATAACTGACATACTATTGAGTAAACAATATGTAAAAAAAAAATGCAAGTTCTTCACCACATCCTGTGACTACTTCCTTGACATTTCCATTTTAGTTTATATACAACCGGGTTCTATACATCTTAAAATGGCTCTAGATTACTGTTCAGCTGTCTTGTGTCTATTTTCATTCTAATATTTAGTCATGTTTTGTGGTGAAGATCGCTTTTGGTTAAGCATGTTGGGAGTTCTGTGCACTTCCTGGGTGTTGTTTCCTAATTCTTTCACTGGATTAGGGAAAATTTCCCTATTATTTGGTTGAATACACCTTGAATCCCAGCTTCTCTTTCTATACCTCCTGGGATAGCCATGACTTTTGTTTTCTTTATTTGTGATAATCTTCACAGGGGTGATTAGGGCAAGAAAGGCTCAAGGGCTACAGGAAAATGGGTAAGGCTATGATTTGCTCAATGTTTTTCACCCATAACTCTTTTTTGAATTAATTAGGTTGCATTATGTGACACAGTTTCATAGGCTCTGGGATTCCCCCCAATCCCTCCCTGTGCCCTCCGCTCAGTGTGGATTCCTCCACCTTGTTGCAGTACTACAGTTCAAGTTAAGTCCAGATTCTTTCATTGCAATCATACACCAAGCATAGAGTCCAGCATCTTATTGTCCAGATACATTCAGCAGTTTGTTGGGGAGACCTTCTCTGGTCTAAAGGTAGAGCTGGCAGAATGTCATCCCTATCAATTGAAAGCCCCAGCACAACATCAACGACAGTTTGCAACTTTATGGAATGAATTGACATGGTATTGGGTAATGAGTATGCTAAAACAATGCAAGTTCTTAACCACATCCTGTGACTACTTCATTGACATTTCAATTTTTGTTGATACACAGGACTGGCTGCTATACACCTTGAAGTGGCTATCGGGTGCTTTCAGCTGTCTCGTGTCTATTTTCATTTTAGTATTTAGCAGTTTATAGTGTTGAAGCATAATTTTGCTGAACTTGGCAGATTTTAGGATAGTCTAAACTGGCTTGTAACTTCAACCAGGCATTTGTCAACAGTTGAGGTGCAGAAGCGTTTTAGGAGGGGTGTGCAGAGAAATCTCCAATTCCCTAGTGAGGAGTAACTAATCCTTTGTTTCCTACCTCGTAAGGTTTATGTGGATCCATGCTGACCATTTCCTGTCTGGTTCTAAGCTTTGCTTGTATTTCTGTGTATCTATTCTAGTTTTCTTGGGGGTGGGGGCAGGGGATCCGGAGCGACCCTGATGGTCATTGCAAGAGAGGGTGGGGATCCAAGTAGGAACTAAGTAAGGACCAGAAAAAGCTGCTCTGCCTGGTCCCGAAGGAAGCCTACTGTTGTTGTGTTTCTGCAGACGACTCTGGGCTCCTGGCTGTTGTTCCGAGGACCTTGGATCATGTGAGGAAGGATTTGTGCTTCTTCCATGCCATGTAGCAGATCCAGACGGGGCTGGGTGACCTCGGAGCTCTCGGCCTCCAGAGGCACTGCCATTCCGCGTGTTCTCCTTGGCTGTTGGGATGAAGTCCTTGGTGCCCGTACTGATAGTCCTTTGTGAGGATTCGAGAGTCTTGAGGGTTATCCCTCATATTCTTTTTCTTTTTTTTTTTTTTCCGGTGACTTTTTCAGTTGTCTCTCTTTTTGAAAATAATTATTAATTACATTGCATTATGTGACACAGTGTTGTGGGCACTGGGAATCCCCCCACCCCTCCATGAACAGACCATGTTTCACCCAATGAACAGACCACGGAACCTGCACTTCTGTGCATGGTTAAGGTTCTGAGATGAGCAGTTGAGTTGGAGGGATCCCCAGCGATAGTTCGTCTGAGGTGATTCCAGGATAGAATCTTGTGTGTGCATGCCAGTACAGGGTCTGGCACGGTTTGTCACCCGAGTCAGCTTATGCATATGCTGGTGGTTGCAATTGCTGGGTCAGTTGCCTTTCCAGGGCTGTCTTCCACATGAACCAAATGGTGTTGCAGTCCATCCTGATTCTGCCCAGCACACACTCGGCCCTCAGGGGAAAAAAAAAATCATTGGGAATTTCAGCCTAGTCATAGCAACCCGCAATAACCCCCACCAGGCCCATCCCCTGCCCTGGTGTCCGTGCTTGCCAGTATGTACAGCAAACTGGCCCAGCCTGTCCCACATCCCATTCAACTCTCATGCATGTCAGTGGGCATTGAAGCCTAGTTCAACCCAACCAGCTCCACTCTCCAGCCCCCACACATTCTGGTGAGTGCCACTCTGTCCCGCCAGGTCTGCCCCAGTCCTGGTTTTCAGGATTGGTTTTCTAGTGGGAATGGTGACCCAAGAGGGAGGTGCCCATTATTTATTACTGTCCTGGGCCTACTTCTGGATCATGCAGTTTCCAGGTGGTTGTGCAGTTTAGCTTGACAGAATTAGCCCCCAGTGCCAGCATGTTCCGTCTGAAGCTGTGGCAAAGCCCAACCAACCCTCACCCATTGTGCTGTATGCTTGCACCAGTAGGGACAGTCAGCCCAGCCTGGCTCTTCCCTGATCTGGCTTACATGAGGCCACAGGTGTTGTAGCCCTGTCCAGTTTGGTGTGCCTGCATCGCAACTGATGGTCTGCAGTGGGAGTGGCTGTCCAGCAGGGGAGCCATCCACTTTTCCCTTCCAGCTTTGCCCTTGCCTCCCCTGGTTCTCACGTGTGCTGATTGGGTATTGCAGCCCAGTCTGGCATAGCCCACCTTGTCTTGGCATTTGCCAGTGGGTGCTCTAGCCTGGCCCCGGCTGACCGAACCCTACTTCCAGCTGGTGAGCATTACAATGTAGCCCAGCCAGGTAGGCACCCAATCCCAGCTGTACTGTGTACTGGTATGTGTTGTGACGAGGTGTGGCCTGACCCACACTCTGTCCTGGTGCTCAGATTCACCAGTGGGTGGTGTGCACTGGTTCAGCCTAATCTGCCACCAGCCTATGGCAAATATATGTTGCTGGGTACCTTTCCCTTGCTGGGTCTGGTTCTGGAATGCACCTTATTGTGGTTCTTGCGCTCACCTGTAGGCATTGCGTCCTGACAGAATAGTATTTCAAGCTCCCCTATCAGAATCTCTCCCAAAGCCAATTTCTTGCACACTGTTGGGTCAGTGGGCTCACACTACTTAGTCCACATCCTTAGATCTGCCAGGAACAGTGGCCTTTCCGGGCTGGCCTACAAAGCATTCCAGTTCTTTTTATATTTTAAACTATATGTTCATTTTGATTTCAAAATCATACACAAAGAGGAAGAGAAGTAAAGAGAACTATCTTCTGTCCAATGATTCACTCCCCAAGTGAGCACAATGGCCAGAGCTGCACTGATCCCAATCAGGAGCCCAGATCCCCTTGCGGGTCTACCATGTGGGTGCAGGGTCCCAAGGCTTTGTGCTGTCCTTGATTGCTTTCCCCAACAATAAGCCGGGAGCTGGATGAGAAGCAGGGCTGCCAGAATGAGAACCAGCACCCCTATGGGATCCTGGTGCCTTCAAGGCAAAGACTTTAGGCATTGGGCCAAGGCGCTGTGCCCTCCAGTTCTTACTGTTGCATGTTTCAGCACAGCCAAGACTAGTTCATACCAAGACACTGCTCACACAGACCAGTTGGGGGCAGAGAACTAGGCTACTCCATCCTACATGTACCCCTGTCCTGCAGAGCACCAGTTCCTGCGCTGGCTCTTGCAGGCACTAGTTGGTGCTAGAGCCCAACCAAGTTTGGCACACACCCCCAGACGTGTCCACACACATGCTGAGGGATACTGCAGACCTGTCCAGCCCAGTTTGCCACCCCAATTCTGGCTCTTGCACTCTCCAGTGGGAACCGTACCCTAGCTGGGGCATCCTCTTACCTTCCCGAGAAGACCTGCTCCCAGCCATAGAGCTTGGATGTGCCAGTGCATGCTCTGACCCAGCCTGGCGTAACCCGTCACCCATCTTGGCCTTTCCCATCAGATGCTGCAGCCTAACCAGGTGAGCCAGCCCAAGGCTCAATTCTTATGGGGACTGGGGGTGCAACCTAGCCTAGTCAAGTCTGGTGCCATCCCAGGCTTTCATGCTACAAGTTGCTATGATAGCCTAACCTACTAGCACACAATGCATCTGGAATCCTGCATATGCTAGTGTGCCACGATTTTCTCTGGCCCTGCCACATGCACCAGTTACCCCTCCACCAGAAATACCCGATACACTTGACAACAAGTGGAGTAGCCTTGCCCGGACTGACCAATTGCCAGCTTGCCTCATGTGCTCAGCAGTGAGGGCTAGAGCCCAGCTGGGGAGTTCCCCACCTTCCCCCACCAGGCCGACTCCCACACCCAGATCTCACTTGTTCTAGAGGTTTCTAGCACCTAACCTACATGCAGTCTGCACCCTCTGTCTTGTCCTTTGTGTGAGCTGATGTATGATGTTGCCCTTGCTACTACATACCATTTATTTGTGTGTGTGTGTTCCTGCAGGTGCTGCATCCTGGATGAGCTGGGTCTGTTCCCAGCCCGAGTTTCCATGAGTGCCAGCGGGTTCCTTGGTCATGCCTAGCTCAACGCATGGCCACCCTAACTCCTGAGCAAACCAGTGAGTATTGCAGTTGCACAGGGATGAGTCCACAGATACCTCACACAATCTTCCTCAGACTTGGTTCTCTAGCCTGTTAGTTAGTATTATCATGCAACCTAATATTATCAGTCCCAATTTCTATCTTCAGAGGCAGGTGCTGTGCTCTCGTGGTGCCAGGTTGGGGCCATGTTGTTTGTGCCTCAGCTGGCGGCTAGGTCGCAGGCTGGATGGCCACGCTGCTGGGAGCTGAATCGAGGCTCTTGTGCCATCTGGTCCTCCTCAACCTACATTGCCCCACTGATAGGGCAGCCTGCACAAAACCAAACAACACACAAAACATTCCATGCACAGGCTACCGTGAGGGAAGTGGAAAGCAATGGCTCCCTCCCTCCCTCCTGAGCATGTGCCTCTGAGCCAGCCCCCTCCTTGCCCCCTTCCCCACAAACACAGAAGATCTCACAGAGATGTCAGTTCATGTCCTGGCTGCTCTGTTTCCCTTGCAGCTGCGTGAACACAAGCTGGGAAGCTGCAGCAGTAGATAGCCGAATGGTCACCTGTGCAGGAGACCCTGATGAAGTTCTGGAATGTGGGCTTCTCCCTGGGACAGTGCTGGCTGTTGCAGCCCTCAGGGAAGGAAGCCAGCAGATGGAAGCTTTCTCTCTGTCTGTCCCTCTGTCCCTCTCTGTAGCTCTGTGTTTGTGATCAAGAAGTCCATGTTTGGAAGCTCTGGAGTTGGCAGGAGCTCCCGTTTATACTTCCCCATACTCTGGCAGCTCCCTGGCCCTGTCTTCACAGAGGGTGTCTGGTGCGTCCCATCAAACTCTGTTGCTCCGTTCAGAGGAGCACATAGAGCACGACTGTGTAAAGAGAGAGAGGAAGCCTGCTGAGCCTAGGGGACAGGTGGGGACTGTCACCAAAGAGACCGCAGGCTGCCTGGCCTCCAGCAGGAAGTATGGAGTGCTGGAGAGAGCAGACATAGCAGGCAAGGAGCAGAAGCAGCCAGCCAGGGCGTGGCCAGCAGGGTCTTCCTGCAGTGAACTGGTGACAGGAGGGGAGAGTGCATTGGCCTCAGGAGCCAAGGAGGAGGAGGTATCCTCCACCGCAGGTGTGGGACCCTGCACATGAGGGAGGGGTGGTTTTGTCTTCCCTGAGCACAGGTGAATGTCCCCGCTGCCCAGTGCTGCCCACAGAGGTGTCAGCCTCCCGCGTGTGCCTCTGGCCCAGCCCTGGTGCTTGTGGAGCTTTGTTTGGGGACTAAAGCAGGAGCTGACTTTCCTTGTCCCTATCATCTAACCAACAGGCCCCTGCCAGCTTTGCACCCTGGGTCTCTCTGCACTGTAGTGCAGGCCACGCCTCCCGCTCCAAGGCCCTTTGCAGGTGAAGAGTCAGTCACCATCAGTGCTCAGGGTCCAGCGAGGGAGTCAAGGGACCACCACGCCATGGCGCAGCAAGACCACCTGACAGCACGCAAGATGGGACAGAAAAGCCAGCATGCATGGTGGAGGTAAGAAGACTGTTTTATTACATGACCCCAAGAGGTGTAGTTCATGTTCTCCCCTCACATACAGACCAAGGTCCTCACGCAAGTTCAAGGTGTGAAGGCCAGATAAGTTAAGAAATTCTTAAAATTGTACAAAATTCCATATATATACATATATATAACAGTCAAAATGCTAACAAAAGTATGCAAGTAATGTGTCTTATGTGCAATAAATTTAATAAATCATCTCTAAATATAGCATTTCATAAGCATTTTTATAAAAATACATCATAATATGCATACATTATGTGAGAGCTACATATAAAATATGCACTCCATTACAAATATGAGCAAAATTGGATTGCAATTCACCCAAATTATTAGTTCAAATACAGCAGAATTGAATGGGAGGTTTGGACGTGCACACAGTCCCAACTTATCATCTCCCACTGTTGATCTGGACAAGGTTTTAAAGGGTGAGGGTCATGGAGTGGGAGTCTAGCTCAAATGGCCCCCAGATCTCCCAGACTGGAGACAGCCCCCTCCCAGCCCACCCCGAGGACCTGCACGCACCTGCCCTCTGGCCGGTGACCACTGGTGTCAGTGCAGCAGCTTAGGCTAGGAGGGCCCGGTCTCGCCCCCACACCCAGAGCTCTGGGTCATAGGCTTGGATCTGGAAAGACAAACGTTCCCTCAGAGTCTCTTCCCTGGCCCCTCTCACTACCTCCAGATCCTGCTTGTGGCCTGGGAAAGCAGTCGAGGACGGACTAGAGCATTGGGACCCTGAACCTGCGTGGGAGTCCAGCATAGAGATTCAGGTCCTGGCTTGGGACATGCGCAGTGCGGGCCGTTGCCGTCACTTGGGGAGTGAATCATCAGATGGATGATCTTCCTCTCTTTCTATCCTCCTTTCTGCATATCTGCCTTTCCAATAAAAATAAATAAATCTTTAAAATCAAAGAAAATTTAAAAAAAGATTTATTTCAAAAAACTGGAAAGGCAGAGTTACAGAGAAGAGACAACTAGAACATAGATATAGATATAAATACAGATATAGATATAGAGAATCACCTGCTGATTCTCTCCCTGAATGGCCACAACGGCCAGAGCTGGGCCGTCCTCTGCTGCTTTCCTAGGCCATAAGCAGGGAGCTGGATCAAATGTGGAAGCTTGCTGGACTTGAACCAGCACACGTCTGGGATTCCGGCCAACAACAGGAATCTACTCCAGCAAAGGGCATCACACAAGCGGTCATTTAAAACCTAACTGTGGACTGCTGTGTGCACACTGCACGTGGAAATCCAAGGCAACAAGAGGGACCCGGGAAAGCAGCTCCTGCTGAGCTGGGACACACTGCAGCAGCACACCAGCAACCCCAAAGCAGCCACCATTCCCACAGCCGCCTTCCCACTGACAACCCAATGGGGACAAAACGGAAGCAGCACACTGGAGCCCAACCTCTCCCTCAGCACAGTACAAGTGAATGGCCGACAAAGCCCAATTAACATGCAGAACTGTCAGACTGACTCGGGGAAAAAGGCAAGATGGAACAATGTGCTACCTACAAGAGCACACTTTTGAAAAGGAAGGTGCAGGCGTCAGTAGTGCAACAAGTTAGCCCTCTGCCTACACACTGGCATCCCATATGGACACTGGTTGGAGTCCTGGCTGCCCACTAGACCCATCTCCACGCTGCTGGCCTGGGAAGGTGGTGGAGAATGGCCCAAATGCTTGGCCCCTGCACCCACGTGGGAGACCTGGACGAAACCCCTGCTTTCTGGCTTAGGAGCAGCTCAGCTGGAGCAACTGCAGCCATTTGTGGGGTTTAACCAGTAGATGGAAGATCTCCCTGTCTAGACTCTCTCAAGTAACATAAATGTAACTTTTTTTCATTTTTTTAATTTTTCAGTATCATTATTGCTATCATTTTACGATACAGTTCCATATTCCCTTATCCCTTCCCCAATTCCCTCCCCGACCCAGTTCCTTTATGTTGTGGATTTTCCCATCTATGCCTACTTTGGCTAGAGTTTTTAGCATGAAGAGGTGTTGGATTTTGTCGAAAGCTTTTTCTGCATCTATTGAAACTATTATGTGGTTCTTGTTTTGCAGTTTTTGGATATGGTTTATAACATTTATGGATTTCCGAATGTTGAACCATCCCTGCATTCCAGGGATGAATCCTACTTGATCCGGATGAATGATCTGTCTGATGATTTTTTGAATTCTATTGGCTAGGATTTTGTTGAGAATTTTAGCATCAATGTTCATCAGAGAAATAGGTCTGTAGTTTTCCTTCTCTGACGGTTCTCTGTCCGGTTTTGGGATTAAGGTGATGTTGGCTTCATAGAATGAGTTTGGAAGGGTTGCTTCCTCCTCTATTGTTTTGAAGAGCTTGTAGAGGATTGGGGTTAGTTCTGTTCGGAATGTTTTGTAGAATTCTGTAGTGAAGCCGTCTGGGCCTGGGCTTTTTTTCGTTGGGAGATCCTTGATGACTGTTTCAATCTCTACCTCGGTTATGGGTTTATTTAATTCTTCAGTTGCCTCCGGACTGAGTTTTGGTAAGTGGTGGGAGTCCAAGAACTTTTCTATTTCTTGGTGGTCCTCAAATTTGTGGGAGTACAGTTCTTTGTAGTAATTTCTAATTATTTTCTTAATGATTGTAGTGTCTGTTGTTATGTTGCCTTTTTCATCTTTAATGCTATTGATTCTCACTTTCTCTTGTTTTTTTTTTGGTCAATCGGGCCAGTGGAGTGTCTATTTTGTTTATTTTCTCAAAAAACCAACTTTTTGATTTGTTGATTTTATGTATAGTTTTTTTGATTTCTATTTGGTTTATCTCCTCCCTTGTTTTGATGATTTCTTGTTTCCTATTGTGCGTGGGACTCTTCTGCTGCTGTTTTTCCAGATCCTGGAGGTGTGTGGTTAGTTCCTGTATTTGGCGTCTTTCTTGGGCCTTGACATGGGCTCCGATTGCGATGAATCTACCTCGTAGCACTGCTTTGGCGGTGTCCCACAAGTTTTGGAATGTTGTATCAGAGTTTTCATTGGTTTCCATAAATTTTTTGATCTCATCTTTAATTTCTTCTCTGACCCATTGTTCATTTAATAGCATATTGTTCAATTTCCAAGAGTGCCTATACTTCCTGGGGAGTTTTGAGTTGTTGATTTCCAGTTTCATCCCATGGTGGTCTGAGAGGGTACATGGTATGATTCTAATGTTTTGGAAGTTGTTTAGATTCGCTTTATGACCTATCATGTGGTCGATTCTGGAGAAGGTGCCATGCACCGCTGAGAAGAATGTATAGTCTGTGGCCTTAGGATAAAAAGTTCTATATATGTCTACTAAGTCCAGTTGTTCTATTGTTTGTGTGAGCTCTGTTGTTTCTTTGTTGAGTTTTTGTTTCGTAGACCGGTCCATTGGTGTTAGAGGCGTGTTGAGATCGCCTACAAGAATTGTGCGGGTTTGGTAGTTCATCAGTTCTGGATTGCTGCCAGTCTCGCAGTTCCAATCGCAAGGAAACCTATTCAGAGTCCACTGGCGGACAGTCTCTTGGTGGTTGGGCTTCTAAGATCAGCAGTTCCGTTGGAGGGATCTCCAAAGAAACTTCCTCTGAGATGATCCCAGACCTGATTCTTGCGTGAGTTTGCTAGTACAGAGTCCAGCACTGTCCGTCACCCCAGTCAGCTTATGCACATGCTGGTCGTTAAGCTTGCTGGGTCCATTCTGTTTCCAGCCCTGTCTTCCTCATAAACCAACGAGTGTGTTGTAGTCCAGCTGAATCCTCTCCACTTCCTATTCAGTCCTCCCGCAAACCAGTTGGAGCTGCAGCCTAGTTTGGGCGACTCCCCGTAACCCCCCCAATTCTGCCCCCTATTTCAAAACGATGTGCAATAAATTTAATAAATTATCTCTAAAAATAGCGTTTTAAAAATATTTTTCTAAGAAAATATATCTTATTATGTATACATTATGTGAGAACTACATATAGAATATGCACTCCATTAGAAGTATGAGTAAAATTTGAGTTAGTGCAATTCACCCAAATGATGGGTTCAAGAGTGGGACCCCTCTGATGGTTTTTGACCGTGGGGAGCAGATAGTTGGAAACTGAGTGACTAAATCAATAAAGGAGTAGGGCTGCAGCTGCTGTCTCAGGGGAGGAGATCAGTTGTGCCAGTTTGATGGAGTGTCGGGCCAGGATGGAAGTGGATAGAAGGCCTGTCCCACCGCACAGCCCCGGGAGTGCCCACAGCTGGCAGGAGTACTTGGCGGGGACGCTGTTGTTGAAGAGTCTGGGTTGTTCCAGACTGTCGGCCAGCAGGCCTGTCGCCTGTCTCGCAGTGGCCCTTGGTGTCTGGACTGCTGCTGTTGCTGAAGAACGTCTCCCCTGGGCTCACCGACCTGGAAGCAGGAGAGACCCAGTCAGACGTGACTCGCAGCCAGTTCAGTCCCCACGGGTGGGCTGGGAGAAAGACTCCCTGGCGCCCTGGCCCTTGGTTCTGAACTCTGGTCTTTGTCAGCCATCCTCGGCCTGTCAGTGGGGGTCCCTGACTCTGGGCCTGAGGTGGGCCACTCGCCAACAGGAGAGCCCATGCCCAATCCCCGACCGTATCCACTCAGCTCACGGCCCAAGGTGCGTCCTTGCCCAGCCCCCATGCCTGACGGGAACTAATGAGTCAGGGGTGACCACCACGCAGGATGTTGCTGTGCTTACCCTTCCGCGTTCTGGCAAATTCCATGAGCATAGGAATACTTGGAAAGTAGATAGAGATGTTTAGCTGGTGCCCTCCCCACCCCAAAGGAGAGTCCTGCATGCATGGTCCCCCATGAGAGCTGCCACACAATTGTGCAGCTGCACTGGCCATGCTGGAGGTGTTGCTGGGGTGGAAGCTTGCAGGAGGGGACAAGGCGGCAGGGGTGGGAGTCAGGGGCCGGCATTGATGCTGGAGTGGCCAACGTGGTGAGGGTTGTTGGAAAGTGAGTGTGGGTGACTGCAGAGCACGGCAGAATTGAATGGGAGGTGTGGACATGCACACAGTCCCATCCAATCATCTAATCATCTCCCACTGTGGATCTGGACCAGGTTTAGAAAGGTGGGGCTGACAAAAGGGAGTGCAGCTCAGGGTGCCCCAGATCTCCCAGACTGGAGAGAGCCCCCTCCCAGCCCACCCCGAGGACCTGCACGCACCTGCCCTCTGGCCGGTGACCACTGGTGTCAGTGCAGCAGCTTAGGCTAGGAGGGCCCGGTCTCGCCCCCACACCCAGAGCTCTGGGTCATAGGCTTGGATCTGGAAAGACAAACGTTCCCTCAGAGGCTCTTCCCTGGCCCTTCTTGCCTGTCCCCACATCCCAAGCCCCGGGCCCTGCAGCCCTGCTCCTGGGTCCTGCTCAAGCCGCCCCAGCCTCACCCACCTCCTCACACTCCTCCAGGGTGACCCAGGCCTTCCAGCCCATGCAGCGCATGAACTGCAGGCGCAGGTGGTCGAAGAGGGGCCGCTGGGCGTCATCCTTGCCGAAGAGGAAGGACAAGATGGCCTGCTTGGGAGGCTCGTCGTCCTCTTCGTCCTCCTCCATGTCGTTGGCCAGGTAGCTGGGAAAAGAAGCCCATCTCTTTGCGCGGGCCCAGCGGGAAGACCTCTGGCCAAGCTCAGCTTCTGCATGGGAGCCCTCAGTGCCCCTGTAGCTGGACAGGAACTGGCAGAGAATGCCTCCCTCCTGGGCCCTGGGCACTGCATCCCTGCCCTCCCCCTCCCCACCCCTTCACCATGATGCAGGTGCACACACCTCCCCAACGACACAGACGTGCCCCCAAGGGCAGACACAGCGTGTCCATCCACTCCCGTGCACTCATTCCACATGCAGCTTGTAGTTCCACATTCCCTGTCACACTCTCTGACCCATGGCATGTACCAGGCAAGGCCTTGTGCAGAGTGAATGAGGTGCCACAAAAGGGCAGGAGCTGAGCTGTCATCTTACACTCAAGTAGGGCCAAGCCTGTAAGAGCCTGTGGGCACTGTGACGTGACCCTGCCACACGGGCCTGGGCCCAGCAGGTCAGGGATCAGAAAGGGTGCCCCCGGAAGCGGGCTGGGCAGCAGCGCTGGGAGGCCAGAGAAGCAGAGGGAGGGTGTGGTGTTGGAGCTGACTCTGCTGTTGCAGGTGGAGGGAGGACTCAGTCCTGCATGTTCCAGGGCAGAGAGTCGGGAAGCAGAATACTCACAGAGCTACGAAGAAATGAATGCGCCTGTACTGCCAGGAGAAGAGGCCGGCTCGGCCGAGGTAGGCGATGACCATGGCCAGCAGGTACTGAGGGAGAGAGGGCAGCACGACACGAGTCATGACTTGACGAGAATCAGGACAGGGTGGTGGGGATTGGGGCAGTGGGCTGTTGCCACTCAGTGTAGCCTTGCCACTGCCAGGGCCCTGTGTGAGGGAAGCTGGGCACCTGGGCCCCGATCATCAGGGATGCCCACGAGAGTTGTGACATCCAGGCTGGCCTGACCTGGGGCCTGGCACAGAGGCAGCAGTCTCAGTGGGGAGCAGAGATGCCACAGGCTCCGTCATACATGCGGGGCCCGTCAGGAAAGGGCAGGCACTGTGTGTGCGTGCTGGGTGGAGGCACGTGCAGGGGCAGATGACTGCAGGGGTGTTATGCCCTGTGTCCCCCAACCCAATCTATCCCCGTGTGTCGGGCCCACTCACCTTGTCAGATACTCTGAGCTGCTTGTCCCAGGCCAGGAACCGCTTGACCACGGGATCCTCTGGGGAAAGGGGCCAGTGTGTTAGACTGAGAAGCAGGCAGGCCCTGGCCTCTTCTGGGGAAGTGTCAGGTCAGAGCCAAGGGTCCAGCAGCCATGCAGAGGCTGGGCACATGTGGCTGGCAAGCAAGGGTCTGTGGCTGCCAGTGAGGAAGGGCTTGGTCCAGCATGGATGTGTGTCCTGGGCCTGGGCACATGCCCTTGGCTTCCCATGTGCCACTGAGGCCTGTTTCAGTCTGTATGGGGTGGTCAGTGGGAGACAGCCCGGCATTTACAGTGAACCCGGCATCTCCGCAGCCCCGCTGGTGGACATGGGCAGCAAGAGCTCATGTGTATCAGAGAGGCTGGCAGATCCAGGGCTCTCCCCAGGCCCCCAGTCTCTCTGGCTACCCACTTGAGGCTCCATCCAGGTCCCCCAGGACCTGTCCCTCCCCACCTAATGACACCGTCCGCCCTGCAAGGTACCCAATCTCATGCCCTACCGAGCAGCCTGTTGAAGGCCTTGTGGTGCTCAGGCAGCACCGTCGACACACGCTGCTTCTTGAGCCTCATCTTCAGCCCCAGGAGCCACTCCACAGCCCAGCTCTCCATGGGCCTTGTGCGCTTCTTTATCAGCGCCTTTGGCTTGTGCTGCGAAGCCTGCTCGCCCTGCAGGCCCATGGCCAGGTGCCCCTGCAGCACAGGTGTCACCTCCGTCTCGGAGTCAGAGCCCGAGATGGAGAAGGCTGTGGACCAAGACCTCTTTGTGCTGCCGGCAGAACTCTGGGGCTGGGAGCTGGTGTCCATGCGTGGGGCTGTGGGAAGGAATAGGCTCTGTTGTGACGGGCCATCTCTAGTTTTGGCCTGCACAGAATAACTGAAAGCTGCCATGCTCCCCAGCCCCAGCTTGGGGCCTCTTCCTGAGGCCGCCTGCTCCTTGACACATGGCACACTTGGTACCACCCCCAACACCCAGCATTGCCCAGCCTGTCTTCTAGCCTGTAATGGAAGCCAGGACACCTGCCCCATTCCCAATGCCCCCACTGCCGTGCCTAGCTCCCTGGGGTTGTGTCCTTGTGGGCATCCTGGTCTCCTCTTGGAGGCCTCTCCTCCAATCCTGACCCCCCCCCCCCAAGGCCTTCTTTGCCATCACACTTGTCCTCAGCTCCCTAGGACTGCTGCCACCCTCCTCCTCCCCAGTGAGATTATGAGTCACCTGCTCCCTCGGGCCCCTCATCTGGTGGTCCTGGGACCTCATCATCCACCAGCGCCTCCAGGGGACAGTCCTCGATCTGGGGGTCCGGTTCGCAGCTGGCCATGGTCTTTCTCAAAACCCTGGCTCCCTGTTGCGGACCCACACCCTGATCTCTCACAGTCCTTCCCGATCAAGCCTGGCTGGCTCAAGCGCACCGTGTCGTATCTTCCTCAGCGTGGGAGTCAACACTGAAGCCCAGCTCGGAGAAGATGCTGTTAGCCAGTGCTGGCAGGTGCCAGTGAGTGTGGCCCCTCCAATCAGGAGGGGCGGAATCCTCTGATGTCATCTGTTATTCCAACCTGGCAACCAGCTCGAAGCATCGCAGGAGTAACTGCCATACCTGCCTGACACCTGACCCTGTGTGGACCATTTGTTTGGTTGACCCAGGACCCCATCTCTGACCACACTGTCCACAGCCACACTCCAGGCCTCTGGCCTCCCTACTCATCCACATCAAGTGTGATAAAATGATTTTATTTTGGTGTTGATGATGTAGTTGAGATGGATCCATGTCCATGTGTACCACTATATCCCATGGGAAGGGTGGAGGAATAGGCTCCCGTGCATGACACCATCGCTTCTGATGTTCATTTTGTTCTCTTTGTTCTTGGGGAAAGGGAAGAAGAAGAGGTGAAGCCATACCCAGCATCCTAACCGCATGAGTGCCGGGGGGTGGAGGACAGCCACCCCATATCATCCCAGGGTCCCAGATGTGGATCAGGCTCTGAGGGCACTGCGCAAGGGGTTGTGATAGTTCTGAAAGGCTGTTGGTTTTGTTGCTGCAAGAATGAGGAAATTCTTCCAAGGTCCACTGGCTGACATTGTCCACCTGAGAGTGTCCGTTTGCCCCGATGCTTGATGCTAAAGCCTGGTTTGGAGAGTTGTCCAATTGGTTCTGTCTCCCATCGTCTACATGGTACTCAATGTCCTCTGCAGACCTGGGTGAGCTGCCATCTGCCCCAAGTGCATCTGGGCATGCTGTCCACTGCTCAGGCTTAGCAAGTGAGGAGGCCCAGTTCTCCAAAATCCATGAGATCTAGTTTCTGTTGGTGAGAGATGTGTCCTGTTGGCAAGAAACAGATGTGTTTGTTTTTCTTTTAGATCTAGTCTACTGATCTATGACGTTTGATTGAGGAGTTGAAGCCATTTCTCTTCAGTGTTACTGTAAATGGGTGGTAATTTGGTCCTGTCATTTTAGCAATGGGTTGTTCATTGATTGAGTCTTCTGTTGTTCTTTTCCTGGGATGTTGTTGGTTTTGGTGGGTGGTATTCCTTTACTCTGTGAAGAGAACCTGTTTAAGTCTTCTGTGTAGTGCAGTTTTGGAAGAGGCAAATTCTTTTTACTTTTCTTTGCTTTGGAGCATTTATTTCATTTGTGAAGACAAAATTTAGCTGGGTACGACATCGTGGGCTGACCATTTTGTGCTTTGAGGATTGGGAAGATGTTGCTCCATCCTCTTCTGGCCAGTAGAGTTTCCTGTGAGAGGTCTCCTGTGAGTTTAATTGCCATTTTTTTGTTTCTTTTTTTTTTTCTTTTCTGTTTGTTCTTTTGTTTTGTTTTGTTTTTATTAATTACATTGTTTTATGTGACACAGTTTTACAGGTTCTGGGATTCCCCCCACCCCTCTGCCCATGGTGGATTCCTCCACCTTGTTGCATGACCACAGTTCAAGTTCAGTTGAGATTCTTTCTTTGCAAGCTTATACCAGCATAGAGTCCAGCCCCTTGTAGTCCAGAGAAGTTGAACGGCTTGTTGGGGAGACCTTCTGTGGTCTGAAGGGAGAGCCAGCAGAATATCATCCCAATCCATGAAAAGCCCCAACATAACATCAGCAAGAATTTATGCTATAATGGAATTAACTGACATAGTATTGAGTAACCAATATGTTAAAAAAAAAATGCAAGTACTTAACCACATCCTGTGACTATTTCATTGACATTTCTATTTTAGTTTATATACAACCGGGTTCTATACATCTTAAAATGGCTCTAGATTACTGTTCAGCTGTCTTGTGTCTATTTTCATTCTAATATGTAGTCATGTTTTGTGGTAAAGATTGCTTTTGCTTAAGTGTGTTGGGAGTTCTGTGCCTTTCCTGTAATTAGAATCCCTAATTCTTTCACTGGATTAGGGAAAATTTCCCTATTATTTGGTTGAATACACCTTGAATCCCAGCTTCCCTTTCTATACCTCCTGGGATAGCCATGACTTTTGTTTTCTTTATTTGTGATAATCTTCACAGGGGTGATTAGGGCAAGAAAGGCTCAAGGGCTACAGGAAAGTGAGTAAGGCTATGCTTTGCTCAATGTTTTTCACCCATAACTCTTTTTTTGAATTAATTAGGTTGCATTATGTGACACAGTTTCATAGGCTCTGGGATTCCCCCCAATCCCTCCCCTTGCCCTCTGCTCAGTGTGGATTCCTCCACCTTGTTGCAGTACTACAGTTCAAGTTAAGTCCAGATTCTTTCATTGCAATCATACACCAAGCATAGAGTCCAGCATCTTATTGTCCAGATACATTCAGCAGTTTGTTGGGGAGACCTTCTCTGGTCTAAAGGTAGAGCTGGCAGAATGTCATCCCTATCAATTGAAAGCCCCAGCACAACGTCAACGACAGTTTGCAACATTATAGAATGAATTGACATGGTATTGGGTAATCAATATGCTAAAACAATCCAAGTTCTTAACCACATCCTGTGACTACTTCGTTGACATTTCAATTTTTGTTGATACACAGGACTGGCTGCTATACACCTTGAAGTGGCTATCGGGTGCTATTCAGCTGTCTCGTGTCTATTTTCATTTTAGTATTTAGCAGTTTATAGTGTTGAAGCATAATTTTGCTGAACTTGGCAGATTTTAGGATAGTCTAAACTGGCTTTTAAGTCTAACAAGGCATGTGTCAACAGTTGAGGTGCAGAAGCGTTTTAGGAGGGGTGTGCAGGGAAATCTCCAATACCCTAGTGAGGAGTAACTAATCCTTTGTTTCCTACCTCGTAAGGTTTATGTGGATCCATGCTGACCATTTCCTGTGTGGTTCTAAGCTTTGCTTGTATTTCTGTGTATCTATTGTAGTTTTCTTGGGGGTGGGGGCAGGGGATCCGGAGCGACCCTGATGGTCGTTGCAAGAGAGGGTGGGGATCCAAGTAGGAACTAAGTAAGGACCAGAAAAAGCTGCTCTGCCTGGTCCCGAAGGAAGCCTACTGTTGTTGTGTTTCTGCAGACGACTCTGGGCTCCTGGCTGTTGTTCCAAGGACCTTGGATCATGTGAGGAAGGATTTGTGCTTCTTCCATGCCATGTAGCAGATCCAGACGGGGCTGGGTGACCTCGGAGTTCTCGGCCTCCAGAGGCACTGCCATTCCGTGTGTTCTCCTTGGCTGTTGGGATGAAGTCCTTGGTGCCCGTACTGATAGTCCTTTGTGAGGATTCGAGAGTCTTGAGGGTTATCCCTCATGTTCTTGATGTCTTCCTCAGTTCACTCTGAGATTAACCCAGGGATTTGCTGCTTTGCAAGGGAGTCTTGAGTAACATGCATTGTGTCTCTGTCTCTTCTTTTGTCTTGGTCACTGTACTTGAGGTTGTGAGATTCTTCTCCTTGGGGCAGGTTTCTAAGCTGTGTCACCCACAAGTCTGCAATTCGATGTTTCTTTTTGTGGTTGGCACGTGGCTCTTTGCTTGCAATCCCTTGTGCCACTCCCTGCACGAGTTCCAGGTCTGGATTCTTATGTTCGATTTTAGCATGGTCTGTGTAGCCCCAGCTCCTGGCTTTCCATCTCCACCTGCTGTGATACCATGCTGAGGCTGCACCATTGTCTATAGGATCTTTTTCCGGTTTTGAGTTAGAGGAGGTCCCAGAATTAGGGAGGCATCAGGTGTCTTGTATAACTGGATTGTTGTTGGTGCTGGTCTTACCTGAACCTGTTGGCTGTTAGGCAGAGGGCCACATGTACCTATTTGGACCCATACAATGCCAAAGTCGGTATTCTTCCCTGTGGGACCAGTGCAATGCACTGAGCTCAGTGAGTTCATCCCCGTTCAGCACATGCACAGCTCACTCTTGTCCTACAGTCTTAAAGTCTTTCCACACTGTACAAAGTGGCACGTGATGTGCCGCTAGTAGAGTTGTTGATCTGCTGGCTATCAGGTTGAGGGCTACCCGTGCCTCTCTTGGGTGGAACCTGTAGGATGGCACTTTGTTGCAGTTGACTCAACAAATGAGCCAGAAATGCGTTCACTCCCAGCTCAGTGCATGCTCAGTCCTGCCCCAAAGCCTTTGCCTCCCTATACCAAATGACACCTGACTCGGCTTTGTGGGGGCCCACTGGGCTGTGAGATCCACCCTGTTCCCTCACTGCCCGTCTGGGACGTACTGCTCTGTCTCTGCTCCTGGTGAAATCCAACAGGCCAGCAGGACGGGCAGTTGTTTGTCTGGGTTCACCTTCTGAGCTCCTGGCGAAAGTCCCTTCCCAGCTTGTTGCTGGTGTAGTTCTGGCAGCCAGTGGTGTTCTGAAAGCAGCTGGGGTATCAGTCTCTGCAACACCACACCACTGTGTCGGCTGCTCTCCTGTGTCTGTCAGTCTCTTGTCCCCCTCTGCTGTGATTCAGTGCTCTCCTATTTCCTGGAATGTGCCCCTCGTGCTTCACACGGGCTGATGTTTCTCCATTTGTTTAAACGTGTCCTTCCCTTATTCCTCAATCATTCCCCCCTTGTAATGTGCACACAACATCTGCCTTTTATGTTTGCTTCACTTAACAGTATGACCTAGAGATTCTTCTACAGACGTTTGTTTTTCATTGCTTTTTTGTAACCTTTGAGTTTTCCACTGTATGCATGTACCAGGATCCATCGCTAGATTACACGGCAATATCACTTATAACAAACAGTGCTTGTGTTAGTCAGTTGGTACACAGACTCCCTTGAATTGTGTGAATGGCTATATATTCACTCTGCAATGGCCACTCCGCCAGAGCCAAGCCAGTCAGAAGCCAGGAGCTAGAAGCTTTGTGCAGGTCTCCCATGCGGGTGCAGGGTCCCCAGGCTTTGGGCTCTTCTCCGTGTCCTCCAAGGCCACAAGCAGGGAGCTAGTTGGGAAATGGAGCAGCCAGAAGTTAAAGCAGCACACAGGTAGGATCTTGGTGCTTGCAAGGGGAGGATTATCCAATTGAGCTGTCACACCAGGACCAGCGTTGACATATATATATATGTAATTATTATTAAATATCTATATTTATTTGAGACAGGGAGGAAAATGTCACGTCCAATGATTCACTCTTCAAGTGACCGTAATGGCCGGAGCTGCACCGATCTGAGTAGCTAGGAGAGAGGAATTTCCATGAATTCTCCCATGCAGGTCAGGGTCCCGAGGCTTTGGGCCATCCTTGACTGCTTTCCAGGCCACAAACAGGGAGCTGAATGGGAAGTGGAGCTCCGGGATTAGAACCTGCGCCCATATGGGATCCCAGAAAATTCAAGGCGAGATCTTTAGCCACTATGCCAAATCGCTGTGCCTACATTGATATATATTAAGAAAAAGTTTCTTGGCCACAGTCCCTGCCGCAAGGCTGGGACAGAGACCCTGGCCTTCTCCTAGCCCAGGAGCACCTAAGGCCTCTCCCATGGGTGAGTACCCGCAGGAGATGGCTGGGAGCTGGGGGTAAGTTCCTAACTCTCCCCTGGCTCCCGCCAGCCAAAAGCTGGCGGCAGGACAGGTCGGGTGGTTCACAGTCTCAGGACGAGGTGCAGGCTTAACGCCCCCTCAAGGTGGCACTTGTCAGGGGCGCCCCTGCCAGACGGAACCCCGCCGGGGTTTCGGCCACAGTCCCCGCTACAAGGCGGGGACAGAGACCCCGGCCTTAGGCGGCCAGTGCACCAAGTGATGCCAGGCTCTGCCTGCTGGCCACCCAGCGGTGAGCTCTGGGATTTTGAGGATATGAAATAGCTGCTTCGGGACACCCATAAGTAAGACCAGCGTTAGCGTAGTGAGACACTAATTTCTGGTGATTCCCAGGAACCGGGACATGAAACCTGAATGCAAGTGTGGGACTGAGACCTGAATGTTCGGACTAAGCAAACCTTAGCCCACAAACATGATTGGAACACAGGGTGCAGCTCAGGACATGCCCAGCTTGGTTTTGGCTCCAACTGGTCCACATTAAGCACAGAGTTGAGCCACGGTGTCTAAGGCAGGGGTCGTGACAGGTGGATGGGGCTGTGGTCGGGTCTGGATACAGTTGTCGTCTCCCTTGGCACAAGTGTGGACTAGAAAAAGACGTACCGGTCCAGGCCACACCGTAACACCTTCTGGCGCTTTGGAGTACCAGGGTAGATGTGGGACAGACTAGGCTAGGTCCCAACCCCATCTGAGCCATATTCGAACTATATGGGGGTGTGGACGACCATGGCTGGGCTGAAACACCCTACAGCAAGAACCAGAATGGGATGATGGCCAGTTAGGAAAGGCCACTGTTCCTGCTAGGACAGGAGGTGAACTGGCACATGGACCCACTGGTATGCACGAAACCTGGCACATGGAGGGGTTCTGATGGAGGAGCCCGGGCAACTCCTCTGGCAGGACACAGACCCTGCAGGTCAGTGCAAGAAACATGGAAGGGAACAGCCAAGAGGTCATGGAAAGTGTCCCACTGGCATGCATTTGGCATGGGTCGGGGGCAGACCAGGCTGAATCTGTTCATGTCATCCACTGGTAAATCCGAACACCAGAACAGAGTATGGGTCGAACCAGGTCCGGTCGTGACAAAAGCAACACACAATTTGGAATGCCAAGGTGAGGTTGCCTGAGCCGGATGCACCCAACCAGCACACGTGAGAACCAGGAAGGGAGGAGGCAGAGCTGACAGGGGACTTAGGGGTGGTTCCCTAGCTGAACAGCAACTTACACTGAGGAGCGTGAGCTGGGTAGGGGGTAGACCAGACCAGGCAGGGACACAGCGCCTGCACACCTCATGTGGACCAGATTGGGTGAAAACCAGGCTGGGCTGACTATTCCCACTGATGCAAGCTACAATCAGAGTAGGTGAGGGTTGTTGGGGCTTGGTCGTAGCATCAGCTGGCAGAAGCTGGTACAAAGGGTTAGACATGTTGAGTTGAACCACAGGGCCAACTGGAGAGGACAGAACTGGAACGGGAGCGACCTGGGAGGGAAATAGTGCGCTCCTCCCTCTTGGGTCATCACCTTGCACGGGAGGGCATGGGAACTAGGACAGGGGCTGGAGTGGCTAGACAGACACCCAACAACATCCGTTAGGGCCGGTTGGATGAGATGGTTGGATGGGATGGTTGGATGGAAGTAGGTTGCAACACCCGTTGGCAAGTATATGAACAGAAGGGTATTTGGGACAGACTGGACTAGTATGCCAGTATGACTAGTATTCATACTGGCAAGCCAGGGTAGGGGGTGGGCCTGATTGGGTTTACTGTGGGCCTCCCTGACTGGTCTGCAGCTCCTACTGGTACGTGCGAGGGCCAAGTGTGTCCAGGGCGGAACCAGGCTGGACTGTAATACCCATTGGTTCCAGTGGAGGACACGGGTGGAGACAGAACTGACCCAGCAACTGCAACCACCAGCTGATCGTGTCAATGGACTGTGCCGGGGCCTATGCTTACTAGAACACGCAGGAATCTGGACTGGGAATACCTCAAAATTTCTTTGAGGATTTCCCCAGTCAAGACACCGGACTCAGAGTCCTAACCAAGAAAAGACAGAACAAGTCAAGCAAAAACCTCAGCTATCTGTTGGCAGCAAAATACTGGGCAAATGGAGACTCTAGAAGGGACTGTGTCAATCAATGGACTCTTCAACGACCACATTGTGTTTGGAGTGGAGAGAGTGGTAGCGATCCATGAATGGTGGACTATTGGAACCACTTGATCGAGTATCTCAGAGCATGCCCCACATCGGGGACTTAGGGTGGGTGAGAAAATGGGTGGGGCTTCTTCCTCTATATCGCCCTTTAGCCCTTTAGCCTTTTTTACCCCAATTAAATATGTAAGGATTGTCAAAATAAAAGATGAATAAATTAATTAATAAAAAAAAGAAAAAGTGCTCATAAGTGAAGCTAAGCAACTGCTTTCTGGGGAAATGATTTGTTCTGAGGGATAGTTCCTATGTGCATGTATTTCTCATCTTCACAGGATCTTGAAAGCAGAAATTAGTTTGCAAAAGTCAAAGATGACCAGTGACCAATGGGATATCACTATTAGTTCTCTGAACTTTTCTGTATTTCTTTTTTGAGATGGTAGAGATTGAGTGGAAAGGACTGAAACACAGACAATGATGTTACGGGTCTATTTAGATTGTTAATTGCTTCTAGATTCAGTCCTGGTGGTTTGTATGTGTCCAAACATCTATCCATGTCTACTAGCTCTTCTGATTTGTTTCCGTAGAGTTGCTTGTGATAGTTTGTAAGAATTGTCTGTCTGTCTGAGGTATCAGTTGTTATGTTTCCTTTCTGATGTCTGATGCTATTGATGTGTATCTTCTCCCTCCTTGTTTTGAAGAGTTGTGCTAGTGGGGAGTGTATTTTGTTGATTTTCTCAAAGAACCAGCTCTTTGATGCATTGAGCTGATGAACTGTAGTCTTGGTGTCTCTTTGGTTTATTTCCTCCCTTATTTTGATGATTTCTTTTTCCTTCATGATCTTGGGATTGCTTGCTGTTGTTGGTCTGGTTTGTCTGACTCCTGTAAGGAGAGTGGATTTACTTGATGCTTTTCTAGTTTCTGAATGTAAGCATGGATTGAGATGAATTTTGACACTGGCTTGATTGTGTCTCATCAGTTTTGATCTGTTGTGTTGATGCCTTCATTGGTTTCAAGCAATTTTTAAATCTCTCCTTTCATTTCCTCTCGAATCCAGTGCTCATGTGGTAACATATTATTCAGCCTCCATGTGTTTGCAAGTCTTCTTGGCTGCTTTGAGTTCTTGGTCTCTAGCTCACTCCATGATGCATGGTATAATGTTGATGTTATTTATGTTTGCTGAGGCTTGTTTTGTGGCCTAAACATGGTCAGTTCCTGAGAACGTTCCATTCACTGACGAAAAGCAAAAGTGTATTGTGGGCCCAGTGTGGTGTGGCAGTGGTTTGGGTCCTCGCCTTGTACGCCCGGGATCCCATCTGGGTGCCGGTTCTGATCCCGGTGGCCCGGCTTCCCATCCAGCTCCCTGCCTGTGGCCTGGGAAAGCAGTGGAGGACGGCCCAAGGCTTTGGGACCCTGCGCCCATGTGGGAGACCCAGAAGAGGCTCCTGGCTTCGGATTGGCATGGCATCAGCCGTTGCTCTCACTTGGGAGTGAATCATCGGACGGAAGATCTTCCTCTCTGTCTCTCCTCTCTGTCTATCCGCCTTTCCAATAAAAATAAAAATAAAAGTGTATTGTGTATCTGTAGGATGAAAAGTTGCTACTGAAGCAGTACACATCACCCAGTTGCAAATCTGAGCACCAGAACAGAGTGTGGATCAGGCCAGGTTCGCTCACAACACATACAGTTCTCCTAGGCTTCTGGTGAACGCCCCTTCCCACCTTGTTGCTGGTGGGGTTCTGAGCGCCAGTGCAATGCAGATCGCCACTTGCTGAATGCTGCTGGGTTACTGGTCACTGCAACACCACAGCGTTTTGTCTGCTGCTTTCCTGTGTCTGTCATTCTCCAGGTGCCCCTCTGCCGTCATTCTGTCCTCCCCTATTTCCTGGAATGTGCCCTTTGTGCTTCACATGGGCTAACATTTTTCTGTCTGCTGAAATGTGTCCTCGCCTGATTCCACCAGATCTTAATTCTCCCAAAAGCTTCCACTTTCTTAAGCTAAGTACTACACCCACCCCCTTCAGGAGATGCCACCACTGATTTTGTTCACTACACGGGGACTGTAGAGTTATTGCCACATTTTAGCTCCAAGTCCAGAGCAGGTTGTCCTGCACCCAGTGTGTGCCGTGAACTGACCTCGAATGTCTGCTCCCAGAGAGAGCTCTTGTGTGTGTCAGCGAGTGTGGAGACCTCAGTCAGTGTGTCACACACCTACCCTGGCTGGTGTTTTTTGTTGTTGTTTGTGTTTGATAAATTTTCATAGTTGTTTACTGCACATACGGTCAGTGGCTACAGGAAATTGGGTGAGACCTTTGTTTCCACATTTTCTTGTTCTGTATGTGTTTGAAGAAGGTAAATAAAGGGAGAAGCCCCAGCTAGCTTTGATGCATTGAGCTGATGAACTGTAGTCTTGGTGTCTCTTTGGTTTATTTCCTCCCTTATTTTGATGATTTCTTTTCCTTCATGATCTTGGGATTGCCTGCTGTTGTTGGTCTAGTTTGTCTCTTGTAAGGAGAGTGGATTTACTTGATGCTTTTCTGGTTTCTGAATGTAAGCATGGATTGAGATGAATTTTGACACTGGCTTGATTGTGTCTCATCAGTTTTGATCTGTTGTGTTGATGCCTTCATTGGTTTCATGCAATTTTAAAATCTGCTTTTTCATTTCCCCTCTAATCCATTGCTGTTTTAGTATCATATTATTCAGCCTCCATGTGTTTGCAAGTCTTCTTGGCTGTTTTGACTTCTTGGTCTCTAGCTTCACTCCATGATAGTCAGAAAAGATGCATGGTATATGTTGATGTTATTTATGTTTGCTGAGGCTTGTTTCGTGACCTATGACTCAGTCTATTCTGCAGAATATTCCCTGTACTGATGAGAAAAAAGGTGTACTCTGTCAGTGTGAAGAAAGGTTCCATAGATATCAACTAAGTCCATTTGCTGTAGAGTTTGGGTGAGTTCTGTTGTTTTGATGCTGAGTTCCTGGTATTTTTCCTTTTTTTTCTTTTTAAATCTGTGCATTGATGTTACTGCGTATTAAAGTCACTGAGTGTAATTGTATTGGGGATTGTATCTCCCTTGATGTTCATTCATGTTTTTTTTAAGATTTATTTTTATTATTTTTTTATTGGAAAGGCGGATATGCAGTGAGCAGAGACAGAGAGGAAGATCTTCCGTCCGATGATTCACTCCCAAGTGAGCGCAACGGCCAATGCTATGCCGATCTGAAGCCAGGAGCCTCTTCTGGGTCTCCCATACGGGTGCAGGGTCCCAAAGCTTTAGCCCGTCCTCCACTGCTTTCCTGGGCCACAGGCAGGGAGCTGGATGGGAAGCAGGGCTGCCGGGATAGAACCGGCGCCCATGTGGGATCCCGGGCGTGCAAGGCGAGGACCCTAACCACTGCGCCACTGTGCCGGGTCCCATT
>NW_024465732.1:0-3635 GCF_017591425.1 Ochotona curzoniae
GCTCAACATGTTCTTATACAATTATCCAAAAAACTAACAGGGATTTAAGAATTACTAATTTGATCCTACAGAATTACTGCTAGTAAAAGCTTCACACGGTCACTATTTCTGAATCCTGGTAAGGTCTTTTCAGTGTTACTGCCCATTCCCCTGCAATAAGGCTCCCAGATCATTATGCCTAGATTCATCACATTATAGTAAAAGTCAGAACCTCTATGTCCCAGTGAACAGGATTCTAAAAGATAACCTCAGGTCTGACATGAGCAAGGAAAGCTATTCATGTGAAGTTATTGAGGGAAGGGACTCAGGTAGTTACTAAAGAGGATCCCACCTTCAGATAATTACTGTACACTGCTGATAAAAATCCATTACCAAATTATGTGACATTACTAATTACTGTACATAATTGTGTTTGTTTCCTTGCATTTAACTGCAAAACATAATTATGCTTCTATAACTCATGGAGAAAAACCAAGTGTTCTAATTATGCCAGGGGTATCATTTGTGGTAATATTTCTTGCTTCACAATTCCTAAATTTTACTGATTTGCTCCTTCATTCGGGTAGCATTTTGCCTCTTCCGTGTCAGCCTGCACACATTCCATATGATCACCAGATGACCATTATCCACAAGGCTTACTGATTCTTTATTACTATTTACATTAACTGATGGTGGTGTTCATTTTCATGATACTCACATTCAGACTGAATGCACAGACATAAGGAAATTAATTAGCTTGTATACTGGAAAAAATAGCTAATGCCACAGTGACCACCTTAAGAAATTAATGATGAACTGAGCAAGTTCAACTGGTAGTTTCGCAAAATTACATCATTTGATACTAAATGAACAAGATATTTACAATAGTTGAGAGGGTATTTTTTAAAAATTTTTCACATTTTATTATTATTGCTATCATTTTACGATGCAGTTCCATATTCCCTTATCCCCTCCCTAGTTCCCCCCCCCCAGTTCCTTTATATCATTACTAACTATAGTTAGTCATACTCAGTCATATGTTCCTCATTGTGGGCATGGACAATGGCAGAGTCCAGAATCCTATTGTCAAAATATATTATAAACAGTTTCACTTTAAGTCCATCTTTGTCTGGAAACAGAGATGCCAACCACACTGCATCCTCACATCTGCATATTAGTCTCCATTACATAACTACTGTCCATTCCCTTAAATGAAAAGTCATGATACAAAATCAACAATAGAAAGAAAAATAGAAATTTACAATGCCATGAAGTTAAATGACATGTTACTAGATATGGCAGCCTCCATTACCCAACTACTATACCTTCCCTTAAATGAATAGCCACAAAACAAAATCAACTTCCGGGAGAAAAAAGCAATTAACAACACCAAGAAGTTAAACAACATGCTATTAAATGTATAACGTGTAGCTGAAGTGAAAATCAAGAACCTTCTTGAAGAAAATGATGCTACTGTATGATCTATGAGTCATTGAATGATTTAATCAGTAGAAAGTGTTTTGAAGAGATGAAACCAACAGAAAACAACAAAACCCATGTGATAGTTTCCGCTGATCTTTGTTGGAGTGTGTCTCCTCCCGACAATAAACTGATGGGTTTTGTTTTTTAATCCAGTCTACTAATCTATGATGTTTGATTGAGCTTAAGCAATTTACATTTAGAGTTAAATATACACAGGTGGTACTTTGGTCCTGTCATTTTAGGAATGGGTTGTTTAGTCTTCTGTTGTGATTTCACTGGGATGTTCTTCCCGTTTGCCTTTGGTTTTGGTAGATACTATTCCTCTTCTCTGTCAAGAGAACATCTGGAAGTATCATTTGTAGGGCACGTTTGGAAAAGGCAAATTCTTTTAGCTTTTCTTTACTCTGGAAGAATTTTATTTCATTTTCAAAGATGAAAAAAAGCTTTGCTGGGTATGTTATCCTAGGCTGATGATTTTTTTTTTTTTCTTTTACAATCTGGAATATGTCACTCCATTCTCTTCTTGCCTGTAGTTTCCTGTGAGAGATTTCCTGTGAGTTTAATTGGCCTTCCTTTATATGTCAATTGATGTTTTTCACGTGCACATTTAAGGATCTTTTCCTTATGTTCAATTGAAGAGAGCTTGATAATCATATGTCTTGGTGAAGATTGCTTTTGATCAAGCCTGTTGGGAGTTCTGTGTCCCTTCTGGATCTTGTTTCCCAATTCTTTCTCCAGATTAGGGAAATTTTCCTTGATTAATTCATTAAATACATTTGCAAACTCAGCTTCTCTTTCTGCACCTTTTGGGACTCCCATAACTCTTATATTTGGCCTCTTAATAGTGTCTTTCAGTTCTTGAATACTTTTTTTGGCCTGATCCAGTTCTGCTTCCAGCTTTTTGTTTGCTTCCCCCTGGTGACAGGAGATATCTGCCAATTCTGAGATTTTTTCTTCTGCTTGCTTCATTCTATTTTGGAGACTCTCCACTGTAATTGTAATTTGCTCTACTGTGTTCTTAATTTCTGATATATCAGCCTCGATTTCCTTTACTGCTTCCTTAAATTCTTTGAACTCTTGCATGAGTTTCTCATTTTTGATCAGAAGCTTAAAATGAGTCTTATGGATTCTGTGTCCCCCATTTTCTCAATATCTTCCTCAGTTAACTCTGAGGTTGGCATAGGGTTTTGCTCCTTTGCAGGGGAGTTTTCAGTAATATTCATTGTGCCTTTGTCTCTTCTTTTGTTCTTGCTCATTGTACTTTTGGTTACCAGAGTCTTCTCCTTGGGGCAGGTTTCTAAGCTGTGTCACCCACAGGTCTACAATGCAATTTTACTTATTGCAGTTGGTACACAACTTTTTGCTTGCAGCCACTTGTGCCACAACCTCCAGTGAGTTCCAGGTCTGGGTTGTTGTGTCAGATATCCACCGTCGTCTCCACAGCCCCAGCTCTTGGCTCACCACTCTCCACCTCCTGTGATACCGTGCTGAGGCTTCACTGTTGTCTCTGTAAACTTTCTCCCTCACTGCAACACCACACTGCTGTGCCCACTGCTTTTCTGTGTCTGTCAGTCTCCAGGTACCCCTCTGCTCTTGTTATGTCCTTTCATATTTCTTGAAATATGTCCTCTCTGCTTCAATCTGGTTAAATGCTTCTCTATCCATTTTAACGTGTCCTTGCCCTAATCCGCCATCCTGATTCTCCCGGGAGGGTATTTTTAATTTAATCAAACACAATGCCAGTTCAAAGAGAAACTGATAAACTACAAGAATACATATGCTGTTAGGAAATTTTTCAGAAATGGGAATGTACTTTAAAAATGATATTGGATACCTCAGGGTCAGCATTATCGTTTATACACCTGTTAAGAGCACACATACAAACATAATACATTCACATGTGTTTCAGATTAAGAAACCAGAAGCCATCCAACTGCAGGTCACACTTCAGATAAAAGAGCCAGCATATCTGCATTTGAATAGAGGCACTTAGATTGGGCCAGAGGAGAATGCTGTGATGCTGTCCTTCAACGAAATCCTATTACAGCATTATGCAGCTAGAGACATCACTGCCACATTTGTCTATCAAAAGTTATACCTCATACTTCTGAAAGGAAATGTGAGGGGAAGCATTATATAACACATTACAACAGTGCAAACGCAACTAGGTCAAA
>NW_024465733.1:0-2989 GCF_017591425.1 Ochotona curzoniae
CTGTCAGGAGCCGTGTACTGTAGCCACACTGAAGCCATTTTGAATATAGAACTATGGGCCAGTGGAAAATCCCTGGCTGGCTAGATGCTTGGGATAGAAGTTATGAAACTAATCACACGCTTAGCTTCAATTGTTTGTAGCAACTGTTTTAGAATGTGATTTATGCTGTACCTGCCGACATCTTGTTACTGATTACCTATGCTATTGTTGATATGCTGGTTACTATGGTTGATATGGTGGCTGCTCAAGAACAATCGGTCTGGAGACCATGGCTTGCGTCCTAGTTTCTCCTTTCCTCCCTGAGCCTTAGTTACTGAAGAATATAAAAACCCTCAGTTGAAATCAATAAATTGACAGCTTGATCAGACATCCTGTCTTGCTGTCCATTCTTCGTGTCTCTTGTCCCCCAATCTCTCCTAGGTGGTTGCGACCCCCGTTGACTGTCCTGCTGGACGGGACAATTTGGCGCCCAACGTGGCTGGTGTGCAGACCACCGACAGGGAGATCGCCACGCAAAAGGAGAGGCCTCTCGAAGTGGTGTTGAGTAGAACACCGAGTGAGCAGTTTCACGGTTGACCCGCCGGAAGTCGTGCTCGGAGAAATTCGTGGCGCAAATCTTACAGGGTGAAGGTAAGATGGGACAAGCATTATCACAGCAAGAATTATTCTTGCAAGGTTTTATCAGTCTTATAGACTTATTCAAGACACGAGGAATTTGGGTGATTAAAAAAGACCTCAAAACCTTTTTGGATTTTGTTGGTCAGATTTTTCCCTGGCATCCCCAGGAAGGTTCTATATAAGTCAATTAAGGTTTATATAAAAAAACAAAAAACAACAAAAAAAATGTGTTCTGTAACTTGGTTTAACAAAAGTAATCTGATATAGAGTGGTCCAAATCCACTGTTAAATTAACCTAAAGCATGAGATGAATTATGTGTGCTTGTTTTACAAAATATCTCCAGGTTAAAGTATTCCAAAGAAGAGGTTGGAAGTTACAAATGATTTAATAGTTATGTGTCTCTGTTCTGATATGTTTGGTGTTTGTGTTTATGTTTATTTTGTCAATATTGTTGGTGTTCTATTATTTTTGTCCGGACAAAAACTAAATTTTGTTTTAATACTCTTCCTCCAGTTGTGTCTTTGTCTTGAATTGTTAAGTTTTTGTTCTTGTTCTGAATTGTATGCATGTGTGACTGACTGACAGACGAGATGGGACGGACCATGACTAACCTACCTTTTCTCTCCTGGTAAATAATTTTAGAGAGGTCTAACAAATTTAACAGGACCTAGCCAGAACAGACTCCCCACCTCCACTGGGGAAATGTTCTTGTGTCATTTTCGTGCTGTTTGGTCTTCAACTTACAGTGTTGTCCTGGCATTGATTAAGTCTAACATACAGTATTTAACATGTTCATTTAAATGCTAAAGGTACTTTTGGTTTAACTCATTTAGACTTCTAAATTCTTCATAGTCTCATAAATTTGAGGGTTCTAGTAGGATCCCTGGAACTCTCAAAGATTGAGACAAAATTTGAATAATGTGCTTATCATTTAAAATAATTTGGATTATAATCTCACAATATTATCAAATTATGCTAAATTTGTTGCATCATATATGCTATTAAACTAGGTGATTATTTATGTTTATTGGTCAAAATATTTCCTATTCATAAAATTGATTCAGATTGTAAATTACTTGTGTTCTTATTTACAAGGAAGTAGCTAAGAGCAGATGACGACGCCCTTTCTCCCTAAAAACAGTTGGGGTTCATTTCTCTGTTTGGAAATGTAGGAGTCAGATGGGATGATAGGCAGTTAGGGTCTCTGGTTCCTGATAAAACTGTTTTGTATACATGTAACATCTTAGCACTATGTGATTCTGGAATGTTAGTATTTTCAACAATACTTGTACATTGTTAAGTATGTCTTCTTGAATCTCACCAGCCAGCTGTTCCCCAATATACCATCATATATGTATCACCCCAGTATGAGTTCACAATATTTTGGCGAGAGTGATAAAAACCAATCAATACCTCTGGGGACAATGGTCTAACGCCTTCCTAAATCTCACCAGTCAATTAGCCACCAGTATAATTAAAGTAAATGAGACCCCAGTTCTACCCATGTCAGGGAAAGTTATTCTAAATGGCATTAAGCTGGCAGCTTGCATGTTCAAGAAATGCAGCGAGGTTATGGCCTTAAAAACCTTGACGGTTGCTGCAATGGCTCAGGCTCCCCAAGTGATAACACCCCACATTGTGCTGTGCGGCTCCAGTCTTCAAAGAGGCTCATCTAATATAATGAGGCATGGCTTTTCCTGGGTAAGCATTTAGCCAATGACGGGCATCTTTCTGGTACCCCGCCAACCTAAGACAGGGAGCCCTGGATGACTGGCAGGGCTGCCCAGAGACGGGTAAGAGTTGAGGGTCCCTCAGAATGAACCTAAGACAGGCAGTGCTTATCTTGCCTCAAGGAACCTTTTTCTTTTCGCCGCTTTCATTGATATATAGAAAAGAGGGGGAGATGTCAGGAGCCGTGTACTGTAGCCACACTGAAGCCATTTTGAATATAGAACTATGGGCCAGTGGAAAATCCCTGGCTGGCTAGATGCTTGGGAAAGAAGTTATGAAACTAATCACACGCTTAGCTTCAATTGTTTGTAGCAACTGTTTTAGAATGTGATTTATGCTGTACCTGCCGACATCTTGTTACTGATTACCTATGCTATTGTTGATATGCTGGTTACTATGGTTGATATGCTGGCTGCTCAAGAACAATCGGTCTGGAGACCATGGCTTGCGTCCTAGTTTCTCCTTTCCTCCCTGAGCCTTAGTTACTGAAGAATATAAAAACCCTCAGTTGAAATCAATAAATTGACAGCTTGATCAGACATCCTGTCTTGCTGTCCATTCTTCGTGTCTCTTGTCCCCCAATCTCTCCTAGGTGGTTGCGACCCCCGTTGACTGTCCTGCTGGACGGGACAGCCCCCC
>NW_024465734.1:0-2263 GCF_017591425.1 Ochotona curzoniae
CACATGCACCACCTTGGGCAATAGATTAAAAAAAAAAATCTGTTCTTTCGGCCTGAGACTTTGCATCCATTTGTCATCATCTGCCTGTGCCTCTACGACAGTCTTGGTAACCACTACCGTAACTATGTTTCTGAAAGGCTGATTAGTTCCCATTCTGTATGTAGATGAGGATCCACCTGTCTTGGTATCTGGCTTATTTCACTTTACGTACTATTGTCCAGCTCCATCCCTCTTGACAAAAATGACGGGATTTCCCTAATTTTTAAGGGCTAAATAGTATTTTACTGTGTATATACACCTGATTTGGTTATCTACTCATCTGTTGTACGCATGTGTGTATCCTTAACTCAGACATTGTGCTGCATGGAACAATGGGAGGGCAGAAATTCCTTAGACAAACTGATTTAGAACCCTTTGGATTAACAACCGGAAGCAGAATTACTGGATCAGATAGTAGAAATTTTTGTTTGCTTGTAGTTCCTCTAGGAGTTCTGTATAGTTTTTTTCACAATGTACTAATTTATATTCCTACCTATGGTGTATAAGGGTTCTGTTTATTACTGATTTTAAAACACTTTATTTGAAAGGCAGAGACAGACTTTCTATCTGGAGTTTCCTCCCTAACTGCCCATCAGTATCCAGTGCTGGGTTAGGCTAAAACCAGGAGCTTAGAACTCAATGTGTGGCAGGGACTCCGCACCTCAGGCATCGTCCGCTGCTTTCCAGGATACATATCAGCTGGAAGTTGGGTTGAAAGAGGGTAGCTGGAACTCACACGAGGCACTGCAGTATAGAATGCGGACATCCTCCCTGGCAACCCAAACATTGTGCCAAATAACCGCTCCAAGGGTTCCACTTTTTCCATGTCCTTATCAACATTTTTATTGACAGGGACTGACATTGTGGTGTAGTGGGTTAAGGGACCCTCTTGCCATTCTTTCATGCCACATAAGTGCAGGTTCCACATCCAATCCATCCCCCTGCCGATGCACCTGGGAAAGGGGTAAGAAAAGGCCCCAGGGAGATACCCAGGAGAAGCTCTGGGTTCTGGCTTCAGACTGGTCCAGTCCTAGTTCTTGCAGCCATTTGGGGAGTGAACCAGCAGATGCAAGATCTCGCTTCTCTCTTTGTCTTCCTCTCTCTGTGTAATTGTCTTTCAAGCAAATAAATAAATCTTGAAACATTTTATCATTAGTAATCTTTTGGTTGTAAATGTTCTGAAAGGGTATATCATGTTGTGGTTTTAACTTTTATTACCCTAATGTTGACAAATTTCCAATATATCTGCTGGCTGCTTATATATATATATATATTATATATGTAATACGTTATATATATTATATATATATATATATATTTAAAGTTCAGATCTCTTGCCCACATTTAAATCAGGTTGTGTGTTTGCTACAGTTTGCATATGAACTGTGTACCAGATCTACAGCTTGCTTACAGACCTCCCTTTTTCCTTCTTAATATATAAACTGTCTCTTCATACTATTCTTTCCTTATAGTTTCTTGACTCTCCATTTTTAAAAGATTTATTTTTTTTTTAAAGATTTATTTTTATTATTTTTTTTTTATTGGAAAGGTGGATATACAGAGAGGAGAGACAGAGAGGAAGATCTTCCGTCCGATGATTCACTCCCCAAGTGAGCGCAACGGCCGATGCTATGCCGATCCGAAGCCAGGAGGAGCCTCTTCCAGGTCTCCCACGCGGGTGCAGGGTCCCAAGGCTTTGGGCCGTCCTCGACTGCTTTCCCAGGCACAGGCAGGGAGCTGGAAGGGAAGCGGGGCTGCCGGGATAGAACCGGCGTCCATATGGGATCCTGGGCGTGCAAGGCGAGGACTTTAACCACTTGTGCCACCGCGCCGGGCCCAAGACTTATTTATTTTTATTGAGAAGTCAGGTATATAGAGAGGAGAAGAGATAGAGAGGAAGATCTTTCATCTACTCGTTCACTCCCCAAGTGTCCACATGGCTGGAGCTGAGGGGATCTGAAACAAGAAGCCCAAAGACTCTCCCAGGTCTGCACGTGCATGCAGGATCCCAAGGCCGTATTCCACTGCTTTCCCAGGCCACAGGCAGGGAGCTCGCTGGGAAGCAGGGCTGCCAGGATTAGAACAGAAGTCTATATGGGATCCCTGAGCTTGCAAATGGAGGACTTTGGCCACTAGGCTACCACGCCACTGCCACCCTGTTTTAAAATTTTTCTTTATTTGAAAGGCAGAGTGACAGAGCAAGGGGGAGGGAGGAGCAGAGGAG
>NW_024465735.1:0-10620 GCF_017591425.1 Ochotona curzoniae
AAGAAATCATTGCATGTTTATTTTAAAATTTCTTGACTAGAAACACATTTTCTTTGTTTTATCCCACCCTTCAGCTGGCCTTCCGGAAGGGAGAGCAGGGCTGCTCTGCCAAGCTCTGACTGCAGGGAAGCTGGAAACCATTGGAAGTGGGAGCCTGAGGCTCCGCATCTCTGGTCCCGCATGGTGAACCCAAGCTTTTCCAGGGTCAACGATCCTCACTCTTGAACTTGACAACGTCACAGAAATAGACTGATGTCTGAGTGTTTGGAGGAAGAGCATGGCGAAGGAGCTGTCCCGTGGCTGGCATGGGGCGTGGCTACCTGAAACTCCTTTCAGCCACTGCATCTTGCATTGGGCTGTGACGCAGCATTGAGGCATCGCAGGTGCTGGGTGCAGTGTGCACATCGGAGCACCCGTTCCAGGCCAGGGGCTGCACCCCATCTGGCTTCCCATGGTAGCACCCTGAGGAACAGCCTTACCGGCACCAGCACTGCGTTCCTGTGTGCCAAGGGGCACGGACTCCTGGCCGCAGCCCACACCGGTGCAGGTGCCTGGGGCTGAACCAGCAGGAGGAGGGCGCTGTTGCTCTCTCAATGCCTTTTCGAACCCAAAAGTGAAAATCTGGCAGGTTAGACCTTGGCATGGTGTCATTCACTCTAATGAGCAAATTCCAGACATGTTTCTTTTTTCTGAAGGACTTTGGGAGATACTTCTCACCTTGGGGGTTTAGAGGTTTCTCATCCTACCTGCTATGCGGCGTGTTGACAAGTCCGTGGTGCTGGTAAGTCAATAAAATGCCTCCAACCAGCTACTGCTAGGGGAGGGAACCCTCACTTTCTGACAATGCGTTGCAAGTAAAGCACCAAAATGTCTCGTAGCACTTTGGTGAAACTTCCCTTTGCCTACACACACGGAAACCTCACATTCCCCGGGGAGCTGGACCTTGCTGGTGAGTCAGGCGGGCCTTGTCCCAGCTGGCACTGCTCAGCTTGTCTGGAAACAAGGCCTGGTGCGGGTCCCAGCCCAACACGTGGCCTGCGCATGTTTATGCAGAATGTCATCAGGAATGCTGGCATGGAAAGCTCTGGGATGCTAGCATTTCAGTGGGAATTCCTCACTCCTCACTCATCAGGGACAGTGCGAAGGGGCACCTTGGCTCTGGGTTCTTCCTTGAGTTCCGCAGTTTGTTCCCTTGGTGGGTTTCACACCAGAGGCAAGGCCCCTCTGTCTAGGGCTCCCACGCCCCCGGAAATGACCTCACAGCAGTACGCTGACGCTCCCACGCCCCCGGAAATGACCTCACAGCAGTACGCTGACGCTCCCACGCCCCACACCGTAGCAGGTGGAGAACGAGCAGGGGGCTAAGGAGCGCATTTGCTCTTTCGTTTGCTGGGAATTAAGTCGTACTTTCCTCTGAACCTGTTGTTGCACTCAGTCCAGTCCTCCCGGGGATGAATTTGGAAACAGCAGCACAGCTGCCAGCGCCATTCCTTCTAGGACACATGGCAGGGGAGTGGCACATTAAGTGGAGGCTGTTGGGAGGATGTGGGGACCCACGCTCTTTTTCAAAGTCCACCCCAACCCCACCACGTAGTCGGGCTGCTGGCTGCCCTGGGCTTGGGCACTTCTTTCCTTCTATTGATCTGAAGAGAATGAGAGAGATATCCTAATTGTTGGTGCGCACAGCAGCTGAAACGAATCCAGACCAGAGCTGGGAGCCAGGAACTCGGTGTCTGTCACACAGGTAGTAAGAACCCACTTGGGTCGTCCCCGCTGTCTTCAGGACACACATGAGCACAAGTGACGGACCGCAGTGGCCTTGGGGCTGCAAGCAGCCTCTGCTATGAGCCGCGGGTGTCTCAAGGGGCGTCTTAACCACTGTGCTGAGCTCCTGCTGCTGGCTGGAACGGCAAGCTGGAACAGCCTCATGCTGCTGAGGCAATGGGCCCTGCACACGCAGCAGCCGTGGAGGCGTCGTGTTCTGAGGAGAATCGGTGTTGGAGACAGCACTCGTGACATCCGGGGACTCGTTTGTCAACACAGGGCAAGCTCCGCCAATGTTGCTGTCACCAAACCAGTTCTAGAAGGAGGGCGCTGCCCTAAAACCAGAAGACAGTGGTAGGGAAGGCTGCTGGGAGAACGGGGGAGGCGTTAGTGACACGGCCCACGGTAGGGTGGGAGGAAATGGTCCATTCCTTCTAGAACACATAGCAGGGAAATGGCACATTAGCAAACCGAGTTTGTTACTTTTGGCTGCACATTACAAGGTCTACAAATCAAACAGATAAAATGAGACATGTGGCCAGTTGGTGAGTGAGACTGAAGGGACTCGAGTCTGGCCTCTCCAGCTGGAAGAGCCGCTGCTTTCTCACACACTATAAAAGTTAGACGACAGCACTGCACTGGGAGGCGAGGGCCGTGTGGACGTGAGCCTAACTCCCATGGAGAGACCCGGTGCGTGAACCTGACTTCTCCAAGCACAGGCTCCGCTCCAGGGAAGTCCTCACCCCCAGAATGGGGCTCTGAGGGAGGCGTCTCCCGTCGAAGCCCAGAGCCTCATGGGGACCAAGGGGTGCTACAGAACGAGCCCACAGACTCAGATGAAATCAAATGCATCTGTGTGAAAAAGAGCTGCCTCCATGATGTGGGCACAAGGATCTTTCTAGAAGCAAATAGATGAGAATCGACATGCAGACCACAGGATCTAAGTTAAACTGTGAGTCCAAAACCAGCTGATCGTCAATAAATGAGCGAACTGATGCCCTGGGGGACGGTCAGCTTCCTCATAGAGCAGTGTGGGAAAATCGGATTTTCACGTGCAAAAGTCTGGAACAAGGCCCTGACCTTACACTTCACACAAAAATCAACTCATCATAGATCGAGGATCTAAACTGGAAGCCTGAAACCACCAATTAACTAGAGAAAAACATCAGAGAAACAGTGAAAGACACTGGCATAGTCAGAGACTTCTTGTATAAAAGCTCAGAAACACAAGAAATAAAGGCAAAAACAGACAAACTGGATTAAATCAAGTTAAGAAGCTTCTGCACAGCAAAGGAGCAGAACGGTAAAGTGAAGAGGCAACCGACCAATGGGAGAAAATACGGGAAAAGGCACCCGGTGAAGGATTAATAACTAGCATATGTAAAGAGCTCAAGAAACTCAATAGCAACAAAGTGAATTATCCAGCTGAGACTGAGCCAAGATTATGACAAAGTATATGTCAAAGGACGAAATACAAGTCACCAATAGACATCTAAAAAGTCCAGGACATGCAAATAACCACCTCACCCCAGTTTGAATAGCTCTTGTCTAAAAATCAAAACAGAGCGAATGCCTGTGAGGTTGTAGAGAAAAAGGTGCCTAATACACTCTTGGTGGCAGCACTAACCTCAATGGAAAATAGTATGAACATTCCTCACAGAGCTAAAAATAAATCTGCCGTTTGCCCCAGCCTCCCGTTTGTGGGAATATATACAAAGGAAATGAACTAGCACAAGAAGCAAATGCTTGAAACTCCCATGTTTTTGGCAGCTCGATTCACAATAACAGATCCAGAATCCATCTAGATGCCACCAACTGATGACTGGGTGACAAAATGTGTTCAGTGGAAGGGACTGGAATCCTGGTGTTTGCCACAAAATGGACACAACTGGACGACATTATGCTTAGTGAAATATGCCACACCCAGAAAGACAGACATTGCTTTTCTCCTATGGAAATGATTGCCCCAAAAGTGTAAAAATGGAGTGAATGTCACATCATTTGATATTAGATGATAAATATTGCTTTCCTGAATTATACGGGGTACCTGAAACTACACTTCCCACTTTGAAGGAACGTAAGAAATGGTGGGGGAGATAGTGTGAATTCTTGGGGTGTCGCGCCCACGTTTCTTATCGTCCGGCGATAAGAGGCAGACGCGAGTGAAGTCTTCTGCGGTAGTCTTTATTGTGCGCACGAAGATGAGGAGGGAAAGGCTCAGATCCCGGCAGGCTGTCTGCTCTTATGTGCTGACTGGCCCCGCCTCCGCCGATGATAGGTCGGCGTCATGATTACGCAGGGTCCTGGGCGACTGGATTCGTCAGTCCCAGTGTTCATGCGCCGGCCACGCCTCAGCTCACTGGGCATGTGCTAGGCGCCTGCGCAGTACCACGAAAGCTACGTCACCAGGAACCAAGGTGTGGCTTTTCCGGCCGGCGCCATTTTGGGTACGGCATGTAGCCAGTACATGCAGATGCGGCTGGCAACATCTCCCCCTTTCTTATACAATAGAAAAAATAAGCTGGTATGGGCCTGTCTTAGGTTGTAGACTCAAGGCGCACGATCCGTCATAGGGAGGCTGCGTAGCTTGACGTAGTCCCTGTCTTAGACCGATAATTGTCTGGGTCTATCTTACCCGTCATGGGCTACAACCGCGGTGGTTGTAAAGAGCAATGTCTCGACAAGGCAGTTATAAGAGTGACTACCCTCTCGCGTGCAATGGACAAGTCCTGCGAGGTGCAAGGGCTAGTCAGGTACATCATGCTCGAACTCAGTGCAATGCCATAATGGCCTGAGGTGCAGGAGCCATGATGTCCATGCTCTTAACTAAGCCTGTTGAAGCATGCTCAACCATACCATGGGGGAGTCACCATTCTGCATGGCTAGTAGGGCTTTATGTATTGCCACACGTTTTCGCTGAGCGCGGCATCTCAGATGACACAGGCAAAAAAGGCATAAGGCACAGCCTGTACATAAGAGCAGAATCAGCACAACCATTCCCACCCATTCCTTAATATGGGAAGTGATGTTCCAAATCCAAGTGGCCAGGGTTTCAGTAACAACAGGATCCACCCGTGTAGAATTAATCTGGACAATGGCAATTCACAAGTCAGACTGTAGAATATCAAATTCTCTCGTCCAGTTTCTTAAAAGGTGAGAAGAAAGCTGGCAGGAAAGATTAGCAGCCGTTGCCTCGTGTAAGCGTTCCAGCGGTTGCAGAAACGTCAGAAGGCGGTGATGGACAGGAACGAGTCAATCGAGCTGGAACCCAAACCGGAACTGGGGCGTCCTGTGGAAACACACAAATGGCTCCTCGAGCCTGCCTAATAACTGGGTCTGGGCCCTTCCATTTGGACTCCAGAACATCCTTCCACTTGACCCAAGATTGCTCTTGCGCCGTGTTAAGGGAATGACGATCTGCAGCACTGAGGCCTTGCTCATCCAGCTGTAAAAAATTGATGGTGAAGAGAGCCAGGGCTAGAGTGGCCCGAGGGCTCTGACTGGCGAGACCAAGCGATTCCCAGGTGGTTTTTTGTTTTGGTAACAGTTCCTTAATAGAGCGATGAGCACGTTAGATTATTCCCTGACCTTGTGGATTATAAGGAATGCCAGTCACTAATTTGACGCCCATCTTCATGCAAAAATCACGAAATTTGGCTGAAGTATAGGCGGGGCCATTATCAGTCTTAATACACTCAGGTTTACCCCATGCGGCCCATGCTTCTAAGCAGTGTTGGATTACATGGATGGCCTTCTCCCCGGTTAGAACTGATGCAAAGAGTACACCAGAAAAGGAGTCCACGGATACATGAACAAATTGGTTCTTCCCAAAGGATGGGACGTGTGTCACATCCATCTGCCACAATTGATTAGGTCTCAATCCCCTAGGATTGACCCCCTCATGTGAAGCAGGTCTAAATTCGCAGCAGGCAGGGCAATCAAGAACTATTTGGCGCGCTTCCTTTCTAGTGATCCCAAATCGGAGTCTGAGGGTTTGGGCTGAAACATGAAATTGTGAATGAAACTGGCGGGCTTTCTCCCCTGAGGATGGTGGAGACACCATCATAATCATGATTTGGGTTCTGGTGGCGGCATCGGCAAGAGCATTCCCTCGAGCTAATGGCCCTGGTAAACCTGAATGAGCTCGGATATGGGTTATATAAAAGGGGTGGCTTCTACGCCAGATGGCCTGTTGAATTTGTTTAAAGAGATCCACCACTGGGCCGGACCCTGAAATAGAGCCAGCGGCCTCCAAAACATTCACTGCATTAACTACATATTGAGAATCAGAAACAATATTCAAAGGTTCTAGAAAGGTTTGTAAGGCAAAAAGCACCATATGGCATTCTACCCTCTGAGGAGAAACCGTCGCAAAGGTCTTTTTTATCACAGTATCTCCGGCAACTAAGGCTCCGGCTCCTGTCGAGGAACCGTCAGTAAAAATTGTAAGAGCACCAGGGAGAGGACAGGCACTGGTTCTTATCGGAAAAACCACAGGATGTCGCTGTAAAAATTGTAGTAATGGATGCCTTGGAAAATGATTATCAAAAATTCCCTGATAGACAAACATTAAGATGGACCACTCATTGCTACACCCACTCAGCACTTGTAATTGCTGGACAGTATAGGGGACTATTATGCGGTCTGGATGACGCCCAAAATGAATTAAGGCTAATTTTAATCCTTTAAACACTATTGATGCGACTGCAGATGGATACCATTGAATAGACTTAATCTGAGAAACCTGAGAATGAATCCAAAGTAACGGGCCCTGTTGCCATAATACAGCAGTGGGGAAAACTTCTGTAGGCAATACACATAGCTCAAAAGGCTGATTTTGATCTAGGCGTACTAATTGAGCCTTTTCAATAGCTTCCTGGACTTTTATTATGACCTGTTGTGCCTCATGGGTGAGGGTTCGCCTGGAAGCGAGATCAGAATCGCCTTCAAGCAGAGCAAACAAAGGCCGTAACTCTTGAGAAGAGATCTTAAGGAAGGGTCGCAACCAATTAATATCCCCCACTAATTTCTGAAAATCATTCAAAGTTCGCAAATGAGAAATCTTGAGGCTTATCTTTTGAGGCTTAATACATGTTTCTGTAATTAAAGACCCTAAGAAGGCTTTCACCTGCTGCATTTGAACCTTCTCGGATGAAATTATAAGGCCATAATCCTGTAAAGCCCGCTTCAGATCAACGTAAATCTGTAACAACTGATCTTGCTCTTGAGCACAAATTAAAATATCGTCCATATAATGGACGACACGGGCCACTGGAAAACGATCTCGCAGTGGTTGTAACACTTGGGCAACATAAAGTTGACACATGGTAGGACTGTTAGCCATCCCCTGGGGCAAAACTTTCCATTGATATCGCTTATCCGGTTCTTCATGATTAATGGAGGGAATAGTAAAAGCAAACCTCTCCCTATCCTTCAATGCTAATGGTATAGAAAAAAAGCAATCCTTTAAGTCAATCACTAATAACGGCCATTGCTTAGGGAGGGATGACAAAACTGGAAGGCCACGTTGAACGGGACCAAAGCACTGCATCTGTGCATTTACAGCTCTTAAATCATGTAGGAGGCGCCACTTTCCTGATTTCTTTCTGATAACAAAGATAGGAGTATTCCAAGGAGAAACAGAGGGCTCCAGATGTCCCAAATGTAGCTGTTCCTGAACTAATTGTTGAGCAGCTTGGCATTTTTCAAGAGAAAGCGGCCATTGGGGAACCCAAACCGGCTCCGCTGTTTTCCAAGGTATGGGCAGCTGCGTGCCAATGGCCGCTACTAAAAACCCAGACCTTTACGGCCTGGATTTCCCCGGGGTTCAATTGGCTGGACAATACCTTGACTCTGTTTACCTAAACCTTTCCTTGAATATAGCCCATTTTATCCATCAACTTTTGAGAGACTTCAGAATAACCGGAGGCATTGGAGACTAGTCGTATCCCCATCTGTTGAAGAATATCTCTTCCCCAAAGGCAAACCGGTAGGTTCAGGACATAGGGTGTGACTGTCCCGCAATTGCCTTCCTTATCCTTCCACTGTAGGGCTCTGGCACTTTGGGATGGAGCTTGTTCAAACCCCAGACCGCGTAGGCTGTGAGAAGTTTGAATCAAAGGCCAATCACGCGGCCAATACTTGGAGGTTATGATGCTCTTATCAGCTCCCGTGTCTAAAAGCCCCATAAACGGTCTATTCTCTATTTGCAACTCAAGCATGGGTCTATCGACCATATCCATCATTAAATTTATATAAGGAACCTCTACTCGGGTCTGGACAGTCTTATCTGCACTAATTAAAGCTGGTAAAAATATGAGTTGGGCTATAGGATCACCTGGCGCGACAGCAAAAGCACCTCGTGCGACTGAGCACAGCACTGAAAAGGAGCTAGCTTCCGGATGTAAAGTTCCAGGTGTTACAATAAAACCTTGAGAGCTCAAGGCTGCTCGGCCTATCACAAGCCCGACCGCACCAGGTGGTACCGTGTCTGTTAAGATGACCGGTACCGGCGTAATGCCGTCCTCTGGTTTTAAGAGGACTCCGGTGGCGGCACAGAGGTCCAGACTTGCAGGGTGTCGCTCCTGGCAGGGTTCCCTCATGCATGACGGAAGAGTGCCCGATCGGTCAAGGGGACCTGGGCCTTCGATCCCCATCTCCCGTTTTTTGACTCCTGGCTTAAGGGGTGTTTTGGCTCCTGGCTCGAGAGAGGGCGTCCTTTTATATCCTTCACTGACTTGCATTCATTGGCCCAATGTCTACCTTTGCGGCACCGTGGGCATATCCCAGGAGGCTTATTGCTAGGCCCTGCACGGCATTCCCTTTTCATATGTCCTGGTTTGCCACACTGAAAGCACACGGGTGATGTTCTCTCCCTATGATTAGACCTCAAAATGGCGGCCGCTAGTCCATGAGCTGTTAAAGGGCCTCCTGTATCCCTACAAACCTTTAGCCAATCTGAAATTCCCTTGGACTTACGATCCTTGAGTAGGGCTCTACATTCTGCATTACACTGCTCCCAAATTATCTGCTCTACCATTCTAGTGTTCTGATCTCCCTCTCCAAAGGTCCTTTCCACGGCCTGCATTACGCGTGCCACAAAATCAGCAAAGGGCTCATCTGGCTCCTGCTTAACCTGTGTAATGCCCAGTTTCTCTTGCCCTTTAAGTGAAAGGGCCTTCCAAGCCTTTATAGCTGCAGTAGAAATTTGAGTATATACTGGCCATGGATATCTATTTTGATCATCAGAGTATTGGCCTTGTCCGGAAAGCATATTATAAGACCACGTCAAAGCGTCGCCGCCGCGCTGTTGATTTGCGCGGGCGGTCTCAGCCAAAAGCTCCTGCCATAATCCCTTCCAATTTAGATATGATCCCATATTAGGGAGAACAGCCTTCACCACAAATTGCCAATCAGAGGGAGTCATATTCATTCCCCCCATACGTTCTAACAGGGACAAAGTGTAGTTGGCATGAAGACCATATTGCTTTACAGACATGGCCAATTCTCGCACTAATAATGCATCTACCTGTCTGTAAACTCTTTCCCTTTCTTCTTCTAAGACGGGGAACATATTTTGAAGTTCCCGGCGTGTGACTGGATCAATGAAGGAGGAGCCGGCACCACAACTCATGGGCGGGGCAGATGGGGTTACAGGAGGAGGAACCATTAGTGTAATGGCTCCAGAGCCCTGAGGCCATGGGCCGCGCGTGGCCGGCGCAGTAGCACCGCCATTCTCTTTCTTCTCCTTTTCTGATCCTCCTCTGTTTCCTGCGGGTTGTTTGCGTTCTAAACGCCTATCCCGCTTGTACCCTTCCTCCGCGTCGGACGTCTCCGAACTTGATGAGGAAGATCCTGCTTTCAGTTTCACCTTTCTTTTTTGCTTCAAACCGGTTCTCCTCTCCCGCTCTGTTTCTGAGAGACTATCCTGGGCAGACTGAAGGGCTTTGTCACTCTCTCTGACCGCTCCCTTAAGGAGGGCATAAACCGTCTGCAAAAATTTTACCAGAGAGATCTGTGCGCCCATGTCTATAACCAGAAGCAGTGGCTCCTATACCTCCGATTTATGCTCCTAGTCACCCGAAAGTTCTCCCTCTCAGAGCTCCTTACCTGTCTTATGGCCGCAGTTCTGACTCCGTCCCATTCAAAACGGGAGGCCCCCTCCAGGTCCCGGGTATTCGGCACCAGTTGTCGCGCCCACGTTTCTTATCGTCCGGCGATAAGAGGCAGACGCGAGTGAAGTCTTCTGCGGTAATCTTTATTGCGCGCACGAAGATGAGGAGGGAAAGGCTCAGATCCCGGCAGGCTGTCTGCTCTTATGTGCTGACTGGCCCCGCCTCCGCCGATGATAGGTCGGCGTCATGATTACGCAGGGTCCTGGGCGACTGGATTCGTCAGTCCCAGTGTTCATGCGCCGGCCACGCCTCAGCTCACTGGGCATGTGCTAGGCGCCTGCGCAGTACCACGAAAGCTACGTCACCAGGAACCAAGGTGTGGCTTTTCCGGCCGGCGCCATTTTGGGTACGGCATGTAGCCAGTACATGCAGATGCGGCTGGCAACATTGGGGTACCATTAACGCTCTGTTCTTACTTTGGGTGTGAGTTGTGGTGTGCCCAGAAAACCCAAACTCATTTGTCTGTGCATGAGTACGCATTTCCTGGTGAGAATATTGAACATCCATTAAATGTTTAAAAAATAAGAAACTGGTCCCAGTGCAGTAGTGTAATGGCTAAAGTCCTCACCTTGCATGCACCAAGATCCCATGCAGGTGCTGGTTTGTATCCTGGCTGCTTCACTTCCCTTGCAACTCTCTGCTTGTGGCCCAGGAAAGCAGTCGAGGATGGCCCAAAACCTCA
>NW_024465736.1:0-3696 GCF_017591425.1 Ochotona curzoniae
TGGCTACAGATGAAGCTTCCAGGCCTCCCCCAGCACACCGGGCTCCTTGCCTCCCTGTGGTTCTACTGAGCAGATGATTCAGGGGTTTATTCATCAAGACACCCACACCCTAGTCCCTTAAATGATGGTACAACAAATAATTCATGGGGGAAAATGGAAATTTTAAAGTGAGCTTGTTTTGTGCAAAACAATATTGAGATCCATGTAATTTTGTTCAACATACACGTTTTTTCCTCAATTTACAGAAGATTTTCATATATACTGCTGGTTGCCCCCACCCCCTCTCGGCCTGACTCTTCATTCCTGCCATGTGTGACCTGGGAATGGATGAACCACTCTTGTCTTATTCCACCCTTCTTACTGGGGAATCTGTGGGTAAAGACCTTTGAGCTTGCTTCTGATTGTGAGTCTGTGATTTAAAATATATATATATATATTTTTCATTGCAAAGGCAGATTTGCAGAGAGGGGAGAGGGGAGACAGAAAGATCCTCTGTCCACTGATTCACTCCCCAAGTGGCCACAATGGCCAGAGCTGAGCCAATACGAAGCCAGGAGCTTATTCCAGGTCTCCCACATGGGTGCTGCTTTCCCAGACCACAAGCATGGAGCCGGATGGGAAGTGGAATAGCCGGGATATGAACTGGTACCCATATGGGATGCCTGCAACTTGGAGGTGGAGGACTAGCCAATTGAGCGAACATGCCAACCCCGCGATTCTGTTTTAAATGTGTGTCTTCCTTCTGAAGATCCTGGATTTTCCAAGAGATGTCAGAAAGTGAAAGTCTGGCTCCCAGGTCCAAGGTCATGATCAGGCAAACATAAACTGGACATGCACCTGTAGCGATGTTCTGGATGTGATTTGTCCCCCAAGGGGTTGTGCATCCAAGACTTGGTTCTCAGGGTGGCCCTGTTAAGATGGAGCCTAAAGGAAGATCATCAGGGCCCTGCGCTTAGGAAGACTAAGGTCGTTCTAGTCAAGGATCTGCTACTGGAGAAGCAAGCCTGGCCCCACCAGCTCCTCTGCCTCCTGCTCCAGCTGCAGTCACTTGTCATTCACTCCCAGTATTGTCCTTTGTCCTCTGTGACACAGCCAAGAGGGCCCTCCTAAGGACCGAGCCAGAGATAGTGCCATCCCTCTTGAGCCTCTGGAACTATGAACTGAATCAACCCCTTCTCTTTGTAGGCAATCTGTAGCAACAAGAGCAAAAAGCTAATACAGCAGACAAAAGCCAAAGGTACCTGCCAGGCTAAACGAGTGTCCCGTGTGAAGGACACGTCCCACCCCCCTAACCCCACTGTGAGATGTGAGGCGATGGGCTGTGTGAACGACATTGTGCTGGAAGATGTCTCGCATGTGCTAGAAACACACCCAGGGCTCTTTCGTGTCCTCTGGGGGCAGTTTTACCAGCTACTCTGAGAGTGGAACTCCAATTGTGAAGAAAATTGGCTTTTAAAATAGGGATGTGATTTTTTTTTATTCTCTCTCATTCTCTTTACTGGAGATATTAGACTAGATATTAGACTAAAATTTTCATTTAGACTCAGAAGACCTTTTCATACTTGAAGTTTAATTTAAAAATGAAAGAAATGTACCAGAATATGTTTGAAGGCAGTGACTGGACAAACTTGCGCCATCTGCATGGAATTTTGTCTTATTGTTACATGATCAGCAGGAGGATGGGGGGGAGAAACCCTGTGATTGCGCAAAAAAAAAAAAATTCTTTTATAAAAGTGGCCCTTTGGGGCCCCACATTGTCGTGCAGCAGGTTAAGCCATTGTCTGCAAAGCCCACATCCTTACCAGAACAATGGTATGAATCCTCACGGCTCCACTTGTGACCCAGACCCTTGCTAGTGCACCTGAGAAACCAGCATATCACAGCTCAAATGCGTGGGCTTTGCCACCACAGGGAGACTCAGACGGAGCTCCTGGCTCCTGACTTCACCCTGGCTCACCCAGCCCCAGCCACAGCCGTCACAGTCATTTGGGGAGTGAACAACAGAATGGAAAACTCACTCTCTCTCTCTCTCTATTTACCTCTACCTGTGTGTATGTGTATGCCCCATCTCTCTCTGTGCCTTTCTACCCCTCAAATAAGTAAAATTAATATTTCTAAAGTGCTCACAGTGGGTGGGGGGAAGGCAGAAGGGGAAGTCCCTGAGCCTAAGGAACTGTACCATGAAAAATAAAGAATTTTTTAAAATAAATTATTTAATTAAAACAATAAATAAGTGCCCCTCTCAAAGAAATTTTGGATCGCAGGAGTCTTAGCCCATTCATGCTGCTATAGTAAACTATCCTAGCCTGAGTAATCAATAAGGAACAAAATATAGTTCCTGGAGACTGGGAATTCCAAGTTCGAGACAGCAGCAAGTCTAGAGTCGGAGAAGGGCTTTTCTCTCTGCTTCCTAAATTGCAGCCTCCAGAGGAGAGGAAGCCCATGTCCTCACAAGGTGGAAAAGCTAGAAGAGCAAAGAGAGGTTGCCCTCCTGGGGAGGCCTCCTTCCCAGGGCCTAAATCTCATTCACACAGAATGTTCATGACCTAATCACCTCCAACAGGCCCTGCCCCTCAGTGCTGCATGGCAGGATTAAGTTTAACTGTACAGGTTAGCGTAACACACTCAAGTATATTTAATGTACAGAGACTGACATCAAACAGGAAGTTGCTACCAACTTCCAAACACTCTGTTCTCCAGCTCTTATAAAGCCTTGCTACGATTCCAAACCCACTGCCGGGACAAGCCCTTCTGCCACTGCTAAAATGCAGACAGTGCCACAACTCGGGCTAACACTTGCTCTTCCGTAGCCACTAGCCACTAGTCTTTTTTTCTAAAATACCTTCACGTTGGATGAATGGGTCACATTGACCCATTCTCTATCTCCGTTCCCTGTCCTTCTTTGCCCATTCCAACTCTGTTCTGAAGTCTACACACTGGCATTCCCCAAAGCAACACGGCGGGCCGCATCTCTGGTCTCTGTCCACACACCATGCTTTCCTATGGTCTGGAGAAATCCTGTCCATTCTTGGATAATCACTCAGCTGACACCTTATATGGCCACACCCACCATAGCTTGCGCCAAGACCATCTTGCTATATGCTTGTGCAGAGACTAATCAGGGTCTATTTTGCACAAAGATGTGAGTGTGTATTTTCAGAATGGCTTGCCTTATTAGACCAAAATCTCATTTAGAGCAGGGACTACATACTCCTGATGTTTCCTGTCACTTCATGTGATGTTATTAAATTGCTATTAAAACTAATAAGTTCCATTCTTAATAGGTATTTGCTGTCAGAGTATTAAGACTGATGAATTTCTGCAATTTAAATTTCAAATGTTTAAAACTCAACAGTAACAAAATAAAAAAAAATCTGTGTGGTGAAAAAGAATTTAAGGAAAAAAAAACATGAGAGTTCCAAAAGCAGGAAAAATTCTGTTGACTTAGTATGGGTTAATGACACTTCAGAGAACAAGAGATTGGGAAGAGGAACAGAATAGATGTGGTTGCCATTTCCTGAGGTTTTTTCCCAGGTGATAATCTGTCAGAGTCTTTGATATAATTCTGAACAAGCCATGTTTGTATACCTCAGTGAGAATTCTGACAAGGATTGCAGGGCACTTCACACAGATTATATTCAAATTTGCCGGCATTTATTCTTAAACATTTGAACCAAGCATCTATACACCAAGATT
>NW_024465737.1:0-1782 GCF_017591425.1 Ochotona curzoniae
TAAGAAATAAATTTAAATATTAATAGAGTTCACACAGCTACATAGGAGAGCCCTTTCAGTGGTTAGGAACAACCATGTTAGACCCCAGTTAACAAATATAGTTACATAGAGCACAAGAGAACTTGACATTACAAAGTGAATCTGAGGAAATCTGGGGTCAAAATTCATGTTCTCTGTCTCATGTATCAAAGATCCTCATTGGTTATAGCTCAAACCAGAACATACTTGAGACAAGGGCTTCTGTATTTGGCCATTGACCAATGATCATGAGAACTAACAATGGGTAGTATATGGCAACTTCCAAATGAAAACATGCTCGTAATAATCCATATTTGATTTTAATATTATCTCCAGTTTGTAAATGGGGAAATTAAAAAGTTATAATACTTGCTAGACATCTAATACAAGCCTTTACAGCTCCACTGATCCCTGTGACAAATGGGTTGCAAAGATGACCCACAATTCTTTCTCATTGTACAAGCATTCTTTACAATGTGACATGTTTCACTCCTTCTTTTGAGGGTGGGGTCTATTTTCCCACCTCCAACATTAGAACTGGTTTTATATGAAGAAGAATGAAATTCTATCATTTGCAACAAAATAGTCCCAACTTCTAGAGACCATTATGCTCAGTTAAATAAGCCAATCCCAAAAGGACATATATCATATGATCTCTCTGATATAAGGCAACTGTCATGTAAAATACAAATCAATAGATATATAGGTAAATGTGCGTGTACATATAGAGTCATCTAGAGGAACTGTATAATAGAGACTATCATATCAAGATGTGAAGATATAATGCAGTGCACATATCTACTTTCTTTTTTTTTTTTTAAGATTTATTTTTATTGGAAAGGCGGATATACAGAGAGGAGAGACAGAGAGGAAGATCTTCCGTCCGATGATTCACTCCCCAAGTGAGCGCAACGGCCGATGCTATGCCCATCCAAAGCCAGGAGCCTCTTCCGGGTCTCCCACGCGGGTGTAGGGTCCCAAAGCTTTGAGCCATCCTTGACTGCTTTCCCGGGCCACAGGCAGGGAGCTGGAAGGGAAGCCGGGCTGCCAGGATAGAACCGGCGCCCATATGGGATCCCGGGCGTGCAAGGTGAGGACCGTAACCACTTGCGCCACCGCGCCACCGCGCCGGGCCCCCTATCTACTTTCAAATCCAAACTGAACTCCCAATGAAACTGTTAAATACATATTGATAATAGGATGCTAGAGCCTCTACCATCCTCCATATTTACAATGTCAGGATACCCTTAATGGTTGCCACGATTACCGCAGGAGGGCAGAACCCAGAACATTATTCTGACCCCTTGTTGGAACCCAGAAGGAACAGCAGAAATCTGGCACGCCCCTGAGGCAGCGAATCTACTGCTGCACCAGTGACAGACACCAGCCAATATTCAACACCAAATAAGGACCAAAGTGACCCCAGCTTCAGCTTCCATGTCAGGAGGGGTTTAAAAGCCTCTGCGCACCTTTTCCCTTGCCTTTCTTCCTGTTGTTTTGCAGCCCCGTTCTCCATGTTCTGTCTCTCTGCTGCGAGGGAGAAAGGTCCATGAACTAAGTTTATTTGAATAAGGGCATCCGTATTGTTTATATGCTCAGCTGATATGTTCCTTTACAATGGTTGGTGAATCTAACAACACTTATATAGCAGAATGATGCACTTATGACTGTTTTTGAAGGACTATACTATTGTAATAACATAGGGGAAATCAGTGGGTTGAGGGGGTTTGGGAAAGAAAGGAGAAATCTCAGAGCCTATGGAAC
>NW_024465738.1:0-2085 GCF_017591425.1 Ochotona curzoniae
ACAGAGAAAGAGTCAATGAAAATAGCATTGAGAACATATTCCCACTTGAGCCGCAGAATTAGGAGTTGCCCGCCCCAAGGGGAGGCTGTGGCAGCATCCATCACATGCAAACATCATGCAGGGGAAGAGCTCCGTCAGCTAGCCAGTAGACTCATCCAAAATCTGCACAAGCAGAAACAGCGGCAGAAACAGAGGTACCCCGATACTGCTCATCCTCAGAGCATGAGGTGGGAGGAGCAGTGGCTACCACCAAAGGGGTGAAATGGTCGTGGCTGATCACTTACAACTGACCTTGTGTAGACAGCTCTGTGGACCAAGAGCCAAGCAAGCCAACCCAAACTCACTAAAAGCTGCCTGCTGCAAATGTTTCATGATCATCGGTGCTCCCCAAGTTTCGAAGTGTCCCCACTTTCATTTATGTTCAGATGTTGGAATGGGGTGCTCTTTATACCACAGATTGATGGTGGTGTCTGTTGTCTAGAATTAATGGACTCTAGAATGAAAATACAGCCTTTTGACTCTTGCTTTAGCAATAGAGCTTGTGTGTCTTCTTCCTCTTATTGACAAGAAGTTGATATACAATGGATAGAACCTGATGAAAGGCAACACAATTGAAAATTTGATGTTCCCCCCACCCCTCAGATAGTGATTATTTGGAGAAAAGATTAGTAACCAGCTTAAAGGTTCTAAAATGTTTCTGTATTTTTGATTTATATTTACTCACCTACTTTTTTGACAGGCAAAGTGACACAGAGAGGGAGAGATCTTCCATCCACTGGTTCACTCCCCCAAATGACCATAATGGCTGGAATGGGCTAGACTAAATCAGGAGTTGGCAGCTTCATCCAGGTCTTCTCCCAGGTAGCTGGCAGGTACCTGGACCATCTCCTGTTGCTTTCCAGGTGTATTCTCAGGGAGATGGATTGTAAGTGGAGCAGCCAGGACTTGAATTTGCACTTATATGAGATGCTAGCATTGCAATCAATGACTTAACTCACTGTATTACAGTGCTGGCCTCAAGTTTTAATTTTTATGATGATAAAACAATATAATAAATACAACTTGATAAGTCTAAGAAAAGCATAAAAATAATTACTACTATTTCTTGAGCTATTTTGCATTAGAGGATTCCTTGCTAAGTGCTTGGCCTCTGTTATCTCTTTCAGTTCTCAGCCTTTGGGGTGGGCAGGTGTGTAACCCCCTGTACCTTGGGGTGGGCAGTGGTGTAACCCCCTGTACCTTGGGGTGGGCAGTGGTGTAACCCCCTGTACCTTGGGGTGGGCAGTGGTGTAACCCCCTGTACCTTGAAGTGGGGCAATGGTGTAACCCTCTGACCCTGCTGAAAGGACTCACACACTGAGAGGAAGAGGACTGCTAGGAGGCTATGCTGAAGAAAGATGCAATTGGAGAACAACTCCTGAGACTTCATTTTAAAAATGTGTTTATTTTATTTGCAAATTAGAGAAAGAGGAAGAGAAACAGAGAAAAGAATCTTTCATCTGCTAGTTCACTCCTTATGTGGCTGCAGTCTGAAACCAGGAGCTTCACCTGGGTCTCCTATGAAGGTGTCAGGGTCAAGGTATTTGGGGCCAGGCTCTGCTGTTTTTTCTGGGTTTGAGGCAGAGCAGCCAGGACATGGGCTGCCATCCATATGTGATGCCTGTGTGACAGGCTTTGGCTTTACCCGTGCTACACAGGGGTAGCCTTCATTGGACACAGGCCCTAGCCTTCATTTCTAATGACAATGGATATCTTGGTGTTTCTTTCTCTCTCTCTTCTTTTTTTTAAAGATGCATTAATTTGGGCCCAGCGCAGTGGCGCAGTGGTTAAGGTCCTCGCCTTGCACGCCCCGGATCCCATATGGGCGCCGGTTCTATCCTGGCAGCCCCGCTTCCCCTCCAGCTCCCTCCCTTGGCCCGGGAAAGCAGTCGAGGATGGCCAAAGCTTTGGGACCCTGCACCCGCGTGGGAGACCCAGAAGAGGCTCCTGGCTTTGGATCGGCATAGCATCGGCCGTTGCGCTCACTTAGGGAGTGAATCATCGGATGGAAGATCTTCCTCTCTGTCTCTCCTCCTCTCTGTATAT